>NW_024544760.1:0-106879 GCF_018167655.1 Microtus oregoni
GTTCTCAGTACTCAGGGTGCTGGGTGCTCATTCTCGGGGTGCTGGGGTGCTCAGTGCTCGGGGGTGCTGGGTGCTCAGTACTCAGGGTGCTGGGGGGCTCAGTACTCAGGGTGCTGGGTGCTCAGTACTCAGGGTGATCTGTTCTCAGTACTCAGGTTGCTGGGTGCTCAGTGCTCGGAGTGCTGGGTGCTCAGTACTCGGGGTGCTGGGTGCTCAGTGCTCAGGGTGCTAGGTGCTCAGTGCTCGGGGGTGCTGGGTGCTCAGGGCTGTGGTGCTGGGTGCTCAGTGCTCAGTGCTCAGGGTGCTGGGTGCTCAGTGCTCAGGGTGCTGGGTGCTCAGTACTCAGGGTGCTGGTTGCTCAGTACTCAGGGTGCTGGGTGCTCAGTACTCAGGGTGCTGGGTGCTCAGTGCTCAGGGTGCTGGGTGCTCAGTGCTCGGGGTGCTGCGTGCTCAGTGCTCAGGGAGCTGTGTGCTCAGTGCTCAGGGTGCTGGGTGCTCAGTACTCAGGGTGCTGGGTGCTCAGTGCTCGTTGTGCTCGGTGCTCAGTCCTCGGGGTGCTCCGTGCTCAGTGATCAGGGTGCTGGGTGCTCAGTACTCAGGGTGCTCGGTGCTCAGTACTCAGGGTTCTCAGTGCTCAGTACTCAGGGTGCTGGGTGCTCAGTGCTCAGGGTGCTGGGTGCTCAGTACTCAGGGTGCTCAGTGCTCAGTTCTCGGGGTGCTTGGTGCTCAGTACTCAGGGTGTTCAGTGCTCAGTACTCGGGGTGCTGGGTGCTCAGTGCTCAGGGTGCTCAGTGCTCAGTGCTCGGGGTGCTGGGTGCTCAGTGCTCAGGGCGCTGGGTGCTCAGTGCTCGGGGGTGCTGGGTGCTCAGTACTCGGGGTGCTGGGTGCTCAGTGCTCAGAGTGCTCAGTGCTCAGTACTCAGTGCTCAGGGTGCTCAGTGCTCAGTGCTCAGGATGCTGGGTGCTCAGTACTCATGGTGCTGGGTGCTCATTCTCAGGGTGCTGGGTGCTCAGTGCTCGGGTTGCTGGGTGCTTAGTACTCAGGGTGCTGGGGGCTCAGTACTCAGGGTGCTGGGTGCTCAGTACTCAGGGTGCTCGGTTCTCAGTACTCAGGGTGCTGGGTGCTCATTGTCGGGGTGCTGGGAGCTCAGTACTCAGGGTGCTATGGGCTCAGTACTCAGGGTGCTGGGTGCTCAGTACTCAGGGTGCTCGGTTCTCAGTACTCAGGGTGCTGGGTGCTCATTGTCGGGGTGCTGGGTGCTCAGTACTCAGGGTGCTGGGTGCTCAGTGCTCAGGGTGCTGGGTGCTCAGTCCTCAGGGTGCTCAGTACTCAGGGTGCTCGGTGCTCAGTGCTCAGGGTGCTCGGTTCTCAGTACTCAGGGTGCTGGGTGCTCATTGTCGGGGTGCTGGGGAGCTCAGTACTCAGGGTGCTGGGGGCTCAGTACTCAGGGTGCTGGGTGCTCAGTACTCAGGGTGCTCGGTTCTCAGTACTCAGGTTGCTGGTTGCTCAGTACTCAGGGTGCTGGGTGCTCAGTGCTCAGGGTGCTGGGTGCTCAGTGCTCGGGGTGCTGGGTGCTCAGGGCTGTGGTGCTGGGTGCTCAGTGCTCAGTGCTCAGGGTGCTGGGTGCTCAGTGCTCAGTGCTCAGGGTGCTGGTTGCTCAGTACTCAGGGTGCTGGGTGCTCAGTACTCAGGGTGCTGGGTGCTCAGTGCTCAGGGTGCTCTGTGCTCAGTACTCAGGGTGCTGGGTGCTCAGTGCTCGGGGTGCTGCGTGCTCAGTGCTCAGGGAGCTGGGTGCTCAGTGCTCAGGGTGCTGGGTGCTCAGTACTCAGGGTGCTGGGTGCTCAGTGCTCAGGGTGCTGGGTGCTCAGTCCTCAGGGTGCTCAGTACTCAGGGTGCTCGGTGCTCAGTGCTCAGTACTCAGGGTGCTCAGTACTCAGGGTGCTGGTTGCTCAGTGCTCGGGGTGCTGGGTGCTCAGTACTCAGGGTGCTGGGTGCTCAGTACTCGGGGTGCTGGGTGCTCAGTACTCAGGGTGCTGGGTGCTCAGTGCTCGGATGCTGGGTGCTCAGTGCTCAGGGTGCTGGGTGCTCAGTGCTCAGGGTGCTGGGTGCTCAGTCCTCCGGGTGCACAGTGCTCAGGGTGCTGTTTGCTCAGTGCTCGGGGTGCTCGGTGCTCAGTACTCAGGGGGGTGAGTGCTCAGTACTCAGGGTGCTGGGTGCTCAGTACTCAGGGTGCTTTGTGCTCAGTACTCAGGGTGCTGGGTGCTCAGGGTGCTGGGTGCTCAGTACTCAGGGTGCTGGGTGCTCAGTGCTCAGGGTGCTGGGTGCTCAGGGCTGTGGTGCTGGGTGCTCAGTGGTCAGTGCTCAGGGTGCTGGGTGCTCAGTGCTCAGTGCTCAGGGTGCTGGTTGCTCAGTACTCAGGGTGCTGGGTGCTCAGTACTCAGGGTGCTGGGTGCTCAGTGCTCAGGGTGCTCTGTGCTCAGTACTCAGGGTGCTGGGTGCTCAGTACTCAGGGTGCTGGGTGCTCAGTACTCAGGGTGCTGGGTGCTCAGTGCTCAGGGTGCTGGGTGCTCAGTGCTCAGGGTGCTGGGTGCTCAGTACTCAGGGTGCTCAGTGCTCAGTACTCGGGGTGCTTGTTGCTCAGTACTCGGGGTGCTCAGGGCTGTGGTGCTGGGTGCTCAGTGGTCAGTGCTCAGGGTGCTGGGTGCTCAGTGCTCAGTACTCAGGGTGCTCGGTGCTCAGTACTCAGGGTTCTCAGTGCTCAGTACTCAGGGTGCTGGGTGCTCATTTCTCAGGGTGCTGGGTGCTCAGTACTCAGGGTGCTCAGTGCTCAGTACTCGGGGTGCTTGTTGCTCAGTACTCAGGGTGCTCAGTGCTCAGTACTCGGGGTGCTGGGTGCTCAGTGCTCAGGGTGCTCAGTTCTCAGTGCTCGGGGTGCTGGGTGCTCAGTGCTCGGGGCGCTGAGTGCTCAGTGCTCGGGGTGCTGGGTGCTCAGTACTTGGGGTGCTGGGTGCTCAGTGCTCAGGGTGCTCAGTGCTCAGTACTCAGTGCTCAGGGTGTTCAGTGCTCAGTGCTCAGGGTGCTGGGTGTTCAGTACTCAGGGTGCTGGGTGCTCAGTACTCAGGGTGCTGGGTGCTCAGTGCTCAGGGTGCTGGGTGCTCAGTACTCTGGGTGTTGGGTGCTCAGTACTCAGGGTGCTGGGTGCTCCGTGCTCGGGGTGCTGGGTGCTCAGTTCTCAGGGTGCTGGGTGCTCTGTGCTCAGGGTGCTGGGTGCTCAGTGCTCAGGGTGCTGGGTGCTCAGTACTCGGGGTGCTCCGTGCTCAGGGTGCTGGGTGCTCAGTGCTCAGGGTGCTGGGTGCTCAGTGCTCGGGGTGCTGGGTGCTGAGTGCTCAGGGTGCTGGGTGCTCAGTGCTCGGGCTGCTCGGTGCTCAGTGCTCAGGGTCCTGGGTGCTCAGTACTCAGGGTGCTTGTTGCTTAGTTCTCAGGGTGCTCAGTGCTCAGTACACAGGGTGCTGGGTGCTCAGTGCTCGGGGTGCTGGGTGCTCAATGCTCAGTACTCAGGGTGCTGGGTTCTCAGTGCTCAGGGTGCTGGTTGCTCAGTACTCAGCGTGCTGGGTGCTCAGTACTCAGGGTGCTGGGTGCTCAGTGCTCAGGGTGCTGGGTGTTCAGTGCTCAGGGTGCTGGGTGCTCAGTGATCGGGGTGCTGGGTGCTCAGGGTGCTGGGTGCTCAGTACCCAGGGTGCTGGGTGCTCAGTACTCAGGGTGCTGGGTGCTCAGGGTGCTGGGTGCTCAGTACTCAGGGTGCTGGGTGCTCAGTGCTCAGGGTGCTGGGTGCTCAGGGCTGTGGTGCTGGGTGCTCAGTGGTCAGTGCTCAGGGTGCTGCGTGCTCAGTGCTCAGTGCTCAGGGTGCTGGTTGCTCAGTACTCAGGGTGCTGGGTGCTCAGTACTCAGGGTGCTGGGTGCTCAGTGCTCAGGGTGCTGGGTGCTCAGTACTCAGGGTGCTGGGTGCTCAGTGCTCGGGGTGCTCTGTGCTCAGTACTCAGGGTGCTGGGTGCTCAGTGCTCAGTGTGCTGGGTGCTCAGTGCTCAGGGTGCTGGGTGCTCAGTACTCAGGGTGCTCAGTGCTCAGTACTCTGGGTGCTTGTTGCTCAGTACTCGGGGTGCTCAGGGCTGTGGTGCTGGGTGCTCAGTGGTCAGTGCTCAGGGTGCTGGGTGCTCAGTGCTCAGTACTCAGGGTGCTCGGTGCTCAGTACTCAGGGTTCTCAGTGCTCAGTACTCAGGGTGCTGGGTGCTCATTTCTCAGGGTGCTGGGTGCTCAGTACTCAGGGTGCTCAGTGCTCAGTACTCGGGGTGCTTGTTGCTCAGTACTCAGGGTGCTCAGTGCTCAGTACTCGGGGTGCTGGGTGCTCAGTGCTCAGGGTGCTCAGTTCTCAGTGCTCGGGGTGCTGGGTGCTCAGTGCTCGGGGCGCTGAGTGCTCAGTGCTCGGGGTGCTGGGTGCTCAGTACTTGGGGTGCTGGGTGCTCAGTGCTCAGGGTGCTCAGTGCTCAGTACTCAGGGCTCAGGGTGCTCAGTGCTCAGTGCTCAGGGTGCTGGGTGTTCAGTACTCAGGGTGCTGGGTGCTCAGTACTCAGGGTGCTGGGTGCTCAGTGCTCAGGGTGCTGGGTGCTCAGTACTCTGGGTGTTGGGTGCTCAGTACTCAGGGTGCTGGGTGCTCCGTGCTCGGGGTGCTGGGTGCTCAGTTCTCAGGGTGCTGGGTGCTCTGTGCTCAGGGTGCTGGGTGCTCAGTGCTCAGGGTGCTGGGTGCTCAGTACTCGGGGTGCTCCGTGCTCAGGGTGCTGGGTGCTCAGTGCTCAGGGTGCTGGGTGCTCAGTGCTCGGGGTGCTGGGTGCTGAGTGCTCAGGGTGCTGGGTGCTCAGTGCTCGGGCTGCTCGGTGCTCAGTGCTCAGGGTGCTGGGTGCTCAGTACTCAGGGTGCTGGGTGCTCAGTACTCAGGGTGCTGGGTGCTCCGTGCTCGGGGTGCTGGGTGCTCAGTTCTCAGGGTGCTGGGTGCTCTGTGCTCAGGGTGCTGGGTGCTCAGTGCTCAGGGTGCTGGGTGCTCAGTACTCGGGGTGCTCCGTGCTCAGGGTGCTGGGTGCTCAGTGCTCAGGGTGCTGGGTGCTCAGTGCTCGGGGTGCTGGGTGCTGAGTGCTCAGGGTGCTGGGTGCTCAGTGCTCGGGCTGCTCGGTGCTCAGTGCTCAGGGTGCTGGGTGCTCAGTACTCGGGGTGCTGGGTGCTCAGTACTCAGGGTGCTGGGTGCTCAGTGCTCGGGGTGCTGGGTGCTCAGTGCTCAGTACTCAGGGTGCTCGGTGCTCAGTAATCAGGGTTCTCAGTGCTCAGTACTCAGGGTGCTGGGTGCTCATTTCTCAGGGTGCTGGGTGCTCAGTACTCAGGGTGCTCAGTGCTCAGTACTCGGCGTGCTTGTTGCTCAGTACTCAGGGTGCTCTGTGCTCAGTACTCAGGGTGCTGGGTGCTCAGTACTCGGGGTGCTTGTTGCTCAGTACTCGGGGTGCTCAGGACTGTGGTGCTGGGTGTTCAGTGCTCAGTGCTCAGGGTGCTGGGTGCTCAGTGCTCAGTGCTCAGGGTGCTGGTTGCTCAGTACTCAGGGTGCTGGGTGCTCAGTACTCAGGGTGCTGGGTGCTCAGTGCTCAGGGTGCTCTGTGCTCAGTTCTCAGGGTGCTGGGTGCTCAGTACTCAGGGTGCTGGGTGCTCAGTGCTCAGGGTGCTGGGTGCTCAGTCCTCAGGGTGCTCAGTACTCAGGGTGCTCGGTGCTCAGTGCTCAGTACTCACGGTGCTCAGTACTCAGGGTGCTGGTTGCTCAGTGCTCGGGGTGCTGGGTGCTCAGTACTCAGGGTGCTGGGTGCTCAGTACTCAGGGTGCTGGGTGCTCCGTGCTCGGGGTGCTGGGTGCTCAGTTCTCAGGGTGCTGGGTGCTCTGTGCTCAGGGTGCTGGGTGCTCAGTGCTCAGGGTGCTGGGTGCTCAGTACTCGGGGTGCTCCGTGCTCAGGGTGCTGGGTGCTCAGTGCTCAGGGTGCTGGGTGCTCAGTGCTCGGGGTGCTGGGTGCTGAGTGCTCAGGGTGCTGGGTGCTCAGTGCTCGGGCTGCTCGGTGCTCAGTGCTCAGGGTCCTGGGTGCTCAGTACTCAGGGTGCTGGGTGCTTAGTACTCAGGGTGCCCAGTGCTCAGTACACAGGGTGCTGGGTGCTCAGTGCTCGGGGTGCTGGGTGCTCAATGCTCAGTACTCAGGGTGCTGGGTTCTCAGTGCTCGGGGTGCTGGTTTCTCAGTACTCAGCGTGCTGGGTGCTCAGTACTCAGGGTGCTGGGTGCTCAGTGCTCAGGGTGCTGGGTGTTCAGTGCTCAGGGTGCTGGGTGCTCAGTAATCGGGGTGCTGGGTGCTCAGTACTCAGTGTGCTCAGTGCTCGGGGAGCTCGCTGCTCAGTACTCAGGGTGCTGGGTGCTCAGTTCTCAGTGCTCGGGGTCCTGGGTTCTCCGTGCTCGGGGTGCTGGGTGCTCAGTGCTCTGGGTGCTTAGTGCTCAGTACTCAGGGTGCTGGGTGCTCAGTACTCATGGTGCTGGGTGCTCATTCTCAGGGTGCTGGTTGCTCAGGGCTCGGGTTGCTGGGTGCTCAGTACTCAGGGTGCTGGGTGCTCAGTGCTCGGGGTGCTCTGTGCTCAGTACTCAGGGTGCTGGGTGCTCAGTGCTCAGTGTGCTGGGTGCTCAGTGCTCAGGGTGCTGGGTGCTCAGTACTCAGGGTGCTCAGTGCTCAGTACTCTGGGTGCTTGTTGCTCAGTACTCGGGGTGCTCAGGGCTGTGGTGCTGGGTGCTCAGTGGTCAGTGCTCAGGGTGCTGGGTGCTCAGTGCTCAGTACTCAGGGTGCTCGGTGCTCAGTACTCAGGGTTCTCAGTGCTCAGTACTCAGGGTGCTGGGTGCTCATTTCTCAGGGTGCTGGGTGCTCAGTACTCAGGGTGCTCAGTGCTCAGTACTCGGGGTGCTTGTTGCTCAGTACTCAGGGTGCTCAGTGCTCAGTACTCGGGGTGCTGGGTGCTCAGTGCTCAGGGTGCTCAGTTCTCAGTGCTCGGGGTGCTGGGTGCTCAGTGCTCGGGGCGCTGAGTGCTCAGTGCTCGGGGTGCTGGGTGCTCAGTACTTGGGGTGCTGGGTGCTCAGTGCTCAGGGTGCTCAGTGCTCAGTACTCAGTGCTCAGGGTGCTCAGTGCTCAGTGCTCAGGGTGCTGGGTGTTCAGTACTCAGGGTGCTGGGTGCTCAGTACTCAGGGTGCTGGGTGCTCAGTGCTCAGGGTGCTGGGTGCTCAGTACTCTGGGTGTTGGGTGCTCAGTACTCAGGGTGCTGGGTGCTCCGTGCTCGGGGTGCTGGGTGCTCAGTTCTCAGGGTGCTGGGTGCTCTGTGCTCAGGGTGCTGGGTGCTCAGTGCTCAGGGTGCTGGGTGCTCAGTACTCGGGGTGCTCCGTGCTCAGGGTGCTGGGTGCTCAGTGCTCAGGGTGCTGGGTGCTCAGTGCTCGGGGTGCTGGGTGCTGAGTGCTCAGGGTGCTGGGTGCTCAGTGCTCGGGCTGCTCGGTGCTCAGTGCTCAGGGTGCTGGGTGCTCAGTACTCAGGGTGCTGGGTGCTCAGTACTCAGGGTGCTGGGTGCTCCGTGCTCGGGGTGCTGGGTGCTCAGTTCTCAGGGTGCTGGGTGCTCTGTGCTCAGGGTGCTGGGTGCTCAGTGCTCAGGGTGCTGGGTGCTCAGTACTCGGGGTGCTCCGTGCTCAGGGTGCTGGGTGCTCAGTGCTCAGGGTGCTGGGTGCTCAGTGCTCGGGGTGCTGGGTGCTGAGTGCTCAGGGTGCTGGGTGCTCAGTGCTCGGGCTGCTCGGTGCTCAGTGCTCAGGGTGCTGGGTGCTCAGTACTCGGGGTGCTGGGTGCTCAGTACTCAGGGTGCTGGGTGCTCAGTGCTCGGGGTGCTGGGTGCTCAGTGCTCAGTACTCAGGGTGCTCGGTGCTCAGTAATCAGGGTTCTCAGTGCTCAGTACTCAGGGTGCTGGGTGCTCATTTCTCAGGGTGCTGGGTGCTCAGTACTCAGGGTGCTCAGTGCTCAGTACTCGGCGTGCTTGTTGCTCAGTACTCAGGGTGCTCTGTGCTCAGTACTCAGGGTGCTGGGTGCTCAGTACTCGGGGTGCTTGTTGCTCAGTACTCGGGGTGCTCAGGACTGTGGTGCTGGGTGTTCAGTGCTCAGTGCTCAGGGTGCTGGGTGCTCAGTGCTCAGTGCTCAGGGTGCTGGTTGCTCAGTACTCAGGGTGCTGGGTGCTCAGTACTCAGGGTGCTGGGTGCTCAGTGCTCAGGGTGCTCTGTGCTCAGTTCTCAGGGTGCTGGGTGCTCAGTACTCAGGGTGCTGGGTGCTCAGTGCTCAGGGTGCTGGGTGCTCAGTCCTCAGGGTGCTCAGTACTCAGGGTGCTCGGTGCTCAGTGCTCAGTACTCACGGTGCTCAGTACTCAGGGTGCTGGTTGCTCAGTGCTCGGGGTGCTGGGTGCTCAGTACTCAGGGTGCTGGGTGCTCAGTACTCAGGGTGCTGGGTGCTCCGTGCTCGGGGTGCTGGGTGCTCAGTTCTCAGGGTGCTGGGTGCTCAGTTCTCAGGGTGCTGGGTGCTCTGTGCTCAGGGTGCTGGGTGCTCAGTGCTCAGGGTGCTGGGTGCTCAGTGCTCAGGGTGCTGGGTGCTCAGTACTCGGGGTGCTCCGTGCTCAGGGTGCTGGGTGCTCAGTGCTCAGGGTGCTGGGTGCTCAGTGCTCGGGGTGCTGGGTGCTGAGTGCTCAGGGTGCTGGGTGCTCAGTGCTCGGGCTGCTCGGTGCTCAGTGCTCAGGGTCCTGGGTGCTCAGTACTCAGGGTGCTGGGTGCTTAGTACTCAGGGTGCCCAGTGCTCAGTACACAGGGTGCTGGGTGCTCAGTGCTCGGGGTGCTGGGTGCTCAATGCTCAGTACTCAGGGTGCTGGGTTCTCAGTGCTCGGGGTGCTGGTTTCTCAGTACTCAGCGTGCTGGGTGCTCAGTACTCAGGGTGCTGGGTGCTCAGTGCTCAGGGTGCTGGGTGTTCAGTGCTCAGGGTGCTGGGTGCTCAGTAATCGGGGTGCTGGGTGCTCAGTACTCAGTGTGCTCAGTGCTCGGGGAGCTCGCTGCTCAGTACTCAGGGTGCTGGGTGCTCAGTTCTCAGTGCTCGGGGTCCTGGGTTCTCCGTGCTCGGGGTGCTGGGTGCTCAGTGCTCTGGGTGCTTAGTGCTCAGTACTCAGGGTGCTGGGTGCTCAGTACTCATGGTGCTGGGTGCTCATTCTCAGGGTGCTGGTTGCTCAGGGCTCGGGTTGCTGGGTGCTCAGTACTCAGGGTGCTGGGGGCTCAGTACTCAGGGTGCTGGGTGCTCAGTACTCAGCGTGCTGGGTTCTCAGTACTCAGGGTGCTGGGTGCTCATTCTCGGGGTGCTGGGTGCTCAGTGCTCGGGGTGCTGGGTGCTCAGTACTCAGGGTGCTGGGGGCTCAGTACTCAGGGTGCTGGGTGCTCAGTACTCAGGGTGATCTGTTCTCAGTACTCAGGTTGCTGGGTGCTCAGTGCTCGGAGTGCTGGGTGCTCAGTACTCGGGGTGCTGGGTGCTCAGTGCTCAGGGTGCTGGGTGCTCAGTGCTCGGGTGCTGGGTGCTCAGGGCTGTGGTGCTGGGTGCTCAGTGCTCAGTGCTCAGGGTGCTGGGTGCTCAGTGCTCAGGGTGCTGGGTGCTCAGTACTCAGGGTGCTGGTTGCTCAGTACTCAGGGTGCTGGGTGCTCAGTACTCAGGGTGCTGGGTGCTCAGTGCTCAGGGTGCTGGGTGCTCAGTGCTCGGGGTGCTGCGTGCTCAGTGCTCAGGGAGCTGTGTGCTCAGTGCTCAGGGTGCTGGGTGCTCAGTACTCAGGGTGCTGGGTGCTCAGTGCTCGTTGTGCTCGGTGCTCAGTCCTCGGGGTGCTCCGTGCTCAGTGATCAGGGTGCTGGGTGCTCAGTACTCAGGGTGCTCGGTGCTCAGTACTCAGGGTTCTCAGTGCTCAGTACTCAGGGTGCTGGGTGCTCAGTGCTCAGGGTGCTGGGTGCTCAGTACTCAGGGTGCTCAGTGCTCAGTTCTCGGGGTGCTTGGTGCTCAGTACTCAGGGTGTTCAGTGCTCAGTACTCGGGGTGCTGGGTGCTCAGTGCTCAGGGTGCTCAGTGCTCAGTGCTCGGGGTGCTGGGTGCTCAGTGCTCAGGGCGCTGGGTGCTCAGTGCTCGGGGTGCTGGGTGCTCAGTACTCGGGGTGCTGGGTGCTCAGTGCTCAGAGTGCTCAGTGCTCAGTACTCAGTGCTCAGGGTGCTCAGTGCTCAGTGCTCAGGATGCTGGGTGCTCAGTACTCATGGTGCTGGGTGCTCATTCTCAGGGTGCTGGGTGCTCAGTGCTCGGGTTGCTGGGTGCTTAGTACTCAGGGTGCTGGGGGCTCAGTACTCAGGGTGCTGGGTGCTCAGTACTCAGGGTGCTCGGTTCTCAGTACTCAGGGTGCTGGGTGCTCATTGTCGGGGTGCTGGGAGCTCAGTACTCAGGGTGCTATGGGCTCAGTACTCAGGGTGCTGGGTGCTCAGTACTCAGGGTGCTCGGTTCTCAGTACTCAGGGTGCTGGGTGCTCATTGTCGGGGTGCTGGGTGCTCAGTACTCAGGGTGCTGGGTGCTCAGTGCTCAGGGTGCTGGGTGCTCAGTCCTCAGGGTGCTCAGTACTCAGGGTGCTCGGTGCTCAGTGCTCAGGGTGCTCGGTTCTCAGTACTCAGGGTGCTGGGTGCTCATTGTCGGGGTGCTGGGAGCTCAGTACTCAGGGTGCTGGGGGCTCAGTACTCAGGGTGCTGGGTGCTCAGTACTCAGGGTGCTCGGTTCTCAGTACTCAGGTTGCTGGTTGCTCAGTACTCAGGGTGCTGGGTGCTCAGTGCTCAGGGTGCTGGGTGCTCAGTGCTCGGGGTGCTGGGTGCTCAGGGCTGTGGTGCTGGGTGCTCAGTGCTCAGTGCTCAGGGTGCTGGGTGCTCAGTGCTCAGTGCTCAGGGTGCTGGTTGCTCAGTACTCAGGGTGCTGGGTGCTCAGTACTCAGGGTGCTGGGTGCTCAGTGCTCAGGGTGCTCTGTGCTCAGTACTCAGGGTGCTGGGTGCTCAGTGCTCGGGGTGCTGCGTGCTCAGTGCTCAGGGAGCTGGGTGCTCAGTGCTCAGGGTGCTGGGTGCTCAGTACTCAGGGTGCTGGGTGCTCAGTGCTCAGGGTGCTGGGTGCTCAGTCCTCAGGGTGCTCAGTACTCAGGGTGCTCGGTGCTCAGTGCTCAGTACTCAGGGTGCTCAGTACTCAGGGTGCTGGTTGCTCAGTGCTCGGGGTGCTGGGTGCTCAGTACTCAGGGTGCTGGGTGCTCAGTACTCGGGGTGCTGGGTGCTCAGTACTCAGGGTGCTGGGTGCTCAGTGCTCGGATGCTGGGTGCTCAGTGCTCAGGGTGCTGGGTGCTCAGTGCTCAGGGTGCTGGGTGCTCAGTCCTCCGGGTGCACAGTGCTCAGGGTGCTGTTTGCTCAGTGCTCGGGGTGCTCGGTGCTCAGTACTCAGGGGGGTGAGTGCTCAGTACTCAGGGTGCTGGGTGCTCAGTACTCAGGGTGCTTTGTGCTCAGTACTCAGGGTGCTGGGTGCTCAGGGTGCTGGGTGCTCAGTACTCAGGGTGCTGGGTGCTCAGTGCTCAGGGTGCTGGGTGCTCAGGGCTGTGGTGCTGGGTGCTCAGTGGTCAGTGCTCAGGGTGCTGGGTGCTCAGTGCTCAGTGCTCAGGGTGCTGGTTGCTCAGTACTCAGGGTGCTGGGTGCTCAGTACTCAGGGTGCTGGGTGCTCAGTGCTCAGGGTGCTCTGTGCTCAGTACTCAGGGTGCTGGGTGCTCAGTGCTCGGGGTGCTCTGTGCTCAGTACTCAGGGTGCTGGGTGCTCAGTGCTCAGTGTGCTGGGTGCTCAGTGCTCAGGGTGCTGGGTGCTCAGTACTCAGGGTGCTCAGTGCTCAGTACTCGGGGTGCTTGTTGCTCAGTACTCGGGGTGCTCAGGGCTGTGGTGCTGGGTGCTCAGTGGTCAGTGCTCAGGGTGCTGGGTGCTCAGTGCTCAGTACTCAGGGTGCTCGGTGCTCAGTACTCAGGGTTCTCAGTGCTCAGTACTCAGGGTGCTGGGTGCTCATTTCTCAGGGTGCTGGGTGCTCAGTACTCAGGGTGCTCAGTGCTCAGTACTCGGGGTGCTTGTTGCTCAGTACTCAGGGTGCTCAGTGCTCAGTACTCGGGGTGCTGGGTGCTCAGTGCTCAGGGTGCTCAGTTCTCAGTGCTCGGGGTGCTGGGTGCTCAGTGCTCGGGGCGCTGAGTGCTCAGTGCTCGGGGTGCTGGGTGCTCAGTACTTGGGGTGCTGGGTGCTCAGTGCTCAGGGTGCTCAGTGCTCAGTACTCAGTGCTCAGGGTGTTCAGTGCTCAGTGCTCAGGGTGCTGGGTGTTCAGTACTCAGGGTGCTGGGTGCTCAGTACTCAGGGTGCTGGGTGCTCAGTGCTCAGGGTGCTGGGTGCTCAGTACTCTGGGTGTTGGGTGCTCAGTACTCAGGGTGCTGGGTGCTCCGTGCTCGGGGTGCTGGGTGCTCAGTTCTCAGGGTGCTGGGTGCTCTGTGCTCAGGGTGCTGGGTGCTCAGTGCTCAGGGTGCTGGGTGCTCAGTACTCGGGGTGCTCCGTGCTCAGGGTGCTGGGTGCTCAGTGCTCAGGGTGCTGGGTGCTCAGTGCTCGGGGTGCTGCCTGCTGAGTGCTCAGGGTGCTGGGTGCTCAGTGCTCGGGCTGCTCGGTGCTCAGTGCTCAGGGTCCTGGGTGCTCAGTACTCAGGGTGCTGGGTGCTTAGTACTCAGGGTGCTCAGTGCTCAGTACACAGGGTGCTGGGTGCTCAGTGCTCGGGGTGCTGGGTGCTCAATGCTCAGTACTCAGGGTGCTGGGTTCTCAGTGCTCAGGGTGCTGGTTGCTCAGTACTCAGCGTGCTGGGTGCTCAGTACTCAGGGTGCTGGGTGCTCAGTGCTCAGGGTGCTGGGTGTTCAGTGCTCAGGGTGCTGGGTGCTCAGTGATCGGGGTGCTGGGTGCTCAGTACTCAGTGTGCTCAGTGCTCGGGGAGCTCGGTGCTCAGTACTCAGGGTGCTGGGTGCTCAGTTCTCAGTGCTCGGGGTCCTGGGTGCTCCGTGCTCGGGGTGCTGGGTGCTCAGTGCTCTGGGTGCTTAGTGCTCAGTACTCAGGGTGCTGGGTGCTCAGTACTCATGGTGCTGGGTGCTCATTCTCAGGGTGCTGGGTGCTCAGTGCTCGGGTTGCTGGGTGCTCAGTACTCAGGGTGCTGGGGGCTCAGTACTCAGGGTGCTGGGTGCTCAGTAATCAGGGTGCTGGGTTCTCAGTTCTCAGGGTGCTGGGTGCTCATTCTCGGGGTGCTGGGTGCTCAGTGCTCGGGGTGCTGGGTGCTCAGTACTCAGGGTGCTGGGGGCTCAGTACTCAGGGTGCTGGGTGCTCAGTACTCAGGGTGATCTGTTCTCAGTACTCAGGTTGCTGGGTGCTCAGTGCTCGGAGTGCTGGGTGCTCAGTACTCGGGGTGCTGGGTGCTCAGTGCTCAGGGTGCTGGGTGCTCAGTGCTCGGGGTGCTGGGTGCTCAGGGCTGTGGTGCTGGGTGCTCAGTGCTCAGTGCTCAGGGTGCTGGGTGCTCAGTGCTCAGTGCTCAGGGTGCTGGTTGCTCAGTACTCAGAGTGCTGGGTGCTCAGTACTCAGGGTGCTGGGTGCTCAGTGCTCAGGGTGCTCTGTGCTCAGTACTCAGGGTGCTGGGTGCTCAGTGCTCGGGGTGCTGCGTGCTCAGTGCTCAGGGAGCTGTGTGCTCAGTGCTCAGGGTGCTGGGTGCTCAGTACTAAGGGTGCTGGGTGCTCAGTGCTCGTTGTGCTCGGTGCTCAGTCCTCGGGGTGCTCCGTGCTCAGTGATCAGGGTGCTGGGTGCTCAGTACTCAGGGTGCTCGGTGCTCAGTACTCAGGGTTCTCAGTGCTCAGTACTCAGGGTGCTGGGTGCTCAGTGCTCAGGGTGCTGGGTGCTCAGTACTCAGGGTGCTCAGTGCTCAGTTCACGGGGTGCTTGGTGCTCAGTACTCAGGGTGCTCAGTGCTCAGTACTCGGGGTGCTGGGTGCTCAGTGCTCAGGGTGCTCAGTGCTCAGTGCTCGGGGTGCTGGGTGCTCAGTGCTCGGGGCGCTGGGTGCTCAGTGCTCGGGGTGCTGGGTGCTCAGTACTCGGGGTCCTGGGTGCTCAGTGCTCAGAGTGCTCAGTGCTCAGTACTCAGTGCTCAGGGTGCTCAGTGCTCAGTGCTCAGGATGCTGGGTGCTCAGTACTCATGGTGCTGGGTGCTCATTCTCAGGGTGCTGGGTGCTCAGTGCTCGGGTTGCTGGGTGCTTAGTACTCAGGGTGCTGGGGGCTCAGTACTCAGGGTGCTGGGTGCTCAGTACTCAGGGTGCTCGGTTCTCAGTACTCAGGGTGCTGGGTGCTCATTGTCGGGGTGCTGGGAGCTCAGTACTCAGGGTGCTGGGGGCTCATTACTCAGGGTGCTGGGTGCTCAGTACTCAGGGTGCTCGGTTCTCAGTACTCAGGGTGCTGGGTTCTCATTGTCGGGGTGCTGGGTGCTCAGTACTCAGGGTGCTGGGGGCTCAGTACTCAGGGTGCTGCGTGCTCAGTACTCAGGGTGATCTGTTCTCAGTACTCAGGTTGCTGGGTGCTCAGTGATCGGGGTGCTGGGTGCTCAGTACTCGGGGTGCTCAGTGCTCAGTACTCAGGGTGCTGGGTGCTCAGTACTCAGGGTGCTGGGTGCTCAGTGCTCGGGGTGCTCGGTGCTCAGTACTCGGGGTGCAGGGTGCTCAGTACTCGGGGTGCTGGGTGCTCAGTGCTCAGGGAGCTGGGTGCTCAGTGCTCAGGGTGCTGGGTGCTCAGTGCTGAGGGTGGTGCTGGGTGCTCAGTACTCAGGGTGCTGGGTGCTCAGTGCTCAGGGTGCTGGGTGCTCAGTACTAAGGGTACTGGGTGCTCAGTACTCAGGGTGCTCGGTGCTCAGTACTCAGGGTGCTGGGTGCTCAGAGCTCAGGGTGCTGGGTACTCAGTACTCAGGGTGCTGGGTGCTCAGTACTCTGGGTGTTGGGTGCTCAGTACTCAGGGTGCTGGGTGCTCCGTGCTCAGGGTGCTGGGTGCTCAGTGCACAGGGTTCTGGGTGCTCAGTGCTCAGGGTGCTGGGTGCTCAGTACTCAGGGTGCTGGGTGCTTAGTGCTCGAGGTGCTCGGTGCTCAGTACTCAAGGTGCTGGGTGCTCAGTGCTCAGGGTGCTGGGTGCTCTGTCCTCGGGTGCTCCGTGCTCATGGTGCTGGGTGCTCAGTGCTCAGGGTGCTGGGTGCTCAGTGCTCGGGGTGCTGGGTGCTCAGTACTCAGTGTGCTCAGTGCTCGGGGAGCTCGGTGCTCAGTACTCAGGGTGCTGGGTGCTCAGTTCTCAGTGCGCGGGGTCCTGGTTGCTCCGTGCTCGGGGTGCTGGGTGCTCAGTGCTCTGGGTGCTTAGTGCTCAGTACTCAGGGTGCTGGGTGCTCAGTACTCATGGTGCTGGGTGCTCATTCTCAGGGTGCTGGGTGCTCAGTGCTCGGGTTGCTGGGTGCTCAGTACTCAGGGTGCTGGGGGCTCAGTACTCAGGGTGCTGGGTGCTCAGTACTCAGGGTGCTCGGTTCTCAGTACTCAGGGTGCTGGGTGCTCATTCTCGGGGTGCTGGGTGCTCAGTGCTCGGGGTGCTGGGTGCTCAGTACTCAGGGTGCTGGGGGCTCAGTACTCAGGGTGCTGGGTGCTCAGTACTCAGGGTGATCTGTTCTCAGTACTCAGGTTGCTGGGTGCTCAGTGCTCATGGTGCTGGGTGCTCAGTACTCAGGTTGCTGGTTGCTCAGTACTCAGTGTGCTGGGTGCTCAGTGCTCAGGGTGCTGGGTGCTCAGTGCTCGGGGTGCTGGGTGCTCAGGGCTGTGGTGCTGGGTGCTCAGTGCTCAGTGCTCAGGGTGCTGGGTGCTCAGTGCTCAGTGCTCAGGGTGCTGGTTGCTCAGTACTCAGGGTGCTGGGTGCTCAGTACTCAGGGTGCTGGGTGCTCAGTGCTCAGAGTGCTCTGTGCTCAGTACTCAGGGTGCTGGGTGCTCAGTGCTCGGGGTGCTGGGTGCTCAGTGCTCAGGGTGCTGGGTGCTCAGTACTCAGGGTGCTGGGTGCTCAGTACTCAGGGTGCTTGGTGCTCAGTACTCAGGGTGCTCAGTGCTCAGTACTCGGTGTGCTGGGTGCTCAGTGCTCAGGGTGCTCAGTGCTCAGTGCTCGGGGTGCTGGGTGCTCAGTGCTCGGGGTGCTGGGTGCTCAGTACTCGGGGTGCTGGGTGCTCAGTGCTTAGGGTGCTCAGTGCTCAGTACTCAGTGCTCAGGGTGCTCAGTGCTCAGTGCTCAGGGTGCTGGGTGTTCAGTACTCAGGGTGCTGGGTGCTCAGTACTCAGGGTGCTGGGTGCTCAGTACTCAGGGTGCTGGGTGCTCAGTGCTCGGGGTGCACGGTGCTCAGTACTCGGGGTGCAGGGTGCTCAGTACTCGGGGTGCTGGGTGCTCAGTGCTCAGGGAGCTGGGTGCTCAGTGCTCGGGGTGCTGGGTGCTCAGTGCTGAGGGTGTTGCTGGGTGCTCAGTACTAAGGGTGCTGGGTGCTCATTGCTCAGGGTGCTGGGTGCTCAGTACTAAGGGTGCTGGGTGCTCAGTACTCAGGGTGCTCGGTGCTCAGTACTCAGGGTGCTGGGTGCTCAGAGCTCAGGGTGCTGGGTACTCAGTTCTCAGGGTGCTGGGTGCTCAGTACTCTGGGTTTTGGGTGCTCAGTACTCAGGGTGCTGGGTGCTCCGTGCTCAGGGTGCTGGGTGCTCAGTGCTCAGGGTTCTGGGTGCTCAGTGCTCAGGGTGCTGGGTGCTCAGTACTCAGGGTGCTGGGTGCTTAGTGCTCGAGTTGCTCGGTGCTCAGTACTCAAGGTGCTGGGTGCTCAGTGCTCAGGGTGCTGGGTGCTCAGTACTCGGGGTGCTCCGTGCTCATGGTGCTGGGTGCTCAGTGCTCAGGGTGCTGGGTGCTCAGTGCTCGGGGTGCTGGCTGCTCAGTACTCAGTGTGCTCAGTGCTCGGGGAGCTCGGTGCTCAGTACTCAGGGTGCTGGGTGCTCAGTTCTCAGTGCTTGGGGTCCTGGTTGCTCCGTGCTCGGGGTGCTGGGTGCTCAGTGCTCTGGGTGCTTAGTGCTCAGTACTCAGGGTGCTGGGTGCTCAGTACTCATGGTGCTGGGTGCTCATTCTCAGGGTGCTGGGTGCTCAGTGCTCGGGTTGCTGGGTGCTCAGTACTCAGGGTGCTGGGGGCTCAGTACTCAGGGTGCTGGGAGCTCATTATCGGGGTGCTGGGTGCTCAGTGCTCGGGGTGCTGGGTGCTCAGTACTCTGGGTGCTGGGGGCTCAGTACTCAGGGTGCTGGGTGCTCAGTACTCAGGGTGATCTGTTCTCAGTACTCAGGTTGCTGGGTGCTCATTGCTCAGGGTGCTGGGTGCTCAGTACTCGGGGTGCTCAGGGCTCAGTACTCAGGGTGCTGGGTGCTCAGTACTCAGGGTGCTGGGTGCTCAGTGCTCGGGGTGCTCGGTGCTCAGTACTCGGGGTGCAGGGTGCTCAGTACTCGGGGTGCTGGGTGCTCAGTGTTCAGGGAGCTGGGTGCTCAGTGCTCGGGGTGCTGGGTGTTCAGTGCTGAGGGTGGTGCTGGGTGCTCAGTACTCAGGGTGCTGGGTGCTCAGTACTCAGGGTGCTGGGTGCTCAGTGCTCAGAGTGCTCTGTGCTCAGTACTCAGGGTGCTGGGTGCTCAGTGCTCGGGGTGCTGGGTGCTCAGTGCTCAGGGTGCTGGGTGCTCAGTACTCAGGGTGCTGGGTGCTCAGTACTCAGGGTGCTTGGTGCTCAGTACTCAGGGTGCTCAGTGCTCAGTACTCGGGGTGCTGGGTGCTCAGTGCTCAGGGTGCTCAGTGCTCAGTGCTCGGGGTGCTGGGTGCTCAGTGCTCGGGGTGCTGGGTGCTCAGTCCTCGGGGTGCTGGGTGCTCAGTACTCAGTGCTCAGGGTGCTCAGTGCTCAGTTCTCAGGGTGCTGGGTGTTCAGTACTCAGGGTGCTGGGTGCTCAGTACTCAGGGTGCTGGGTGCTCAGTGCTCGGGGTGCTCGGTGCTCAGTACTCGGGGTGCAGGGTGCTCAGTATTCTTGGTGCTGGGTGCTCAGTGCTCAGGGAGCTGGGTGCTCAGTGCTCGGGGTGCTGGGTGCTCAGTGCTGAGGGTGGTGCTGGGTGCTCAGTACTCAGGGTGCTGGGTGCTCAGTGCTCAGGGTGCTGGGTGCTCAGTACTAAGGGTGCTGGGTGCTCAGTACTCAGGGTGCTCAGTGCTCAGTACTCGGGGTGCTGGGTGCTCCGTGCTCAGGGTGCTGGGTGCTCAGTGCTCAGGGTTCTGGGTGCTCAGTGCTCAGGGTGCTGGGTGCTCAGTACTCAGGGTGCTGGGTGCTTAGTGCTCGAGGTGCTCGGTGCTCAGTACTCAAGGTGCTGGGTGCTCAGTGCTCAGGGTGCTGGGTGCTCAGTACTCGGGGTGCTCCGTGCTCATGGTGCTGGGTGCTCAGTTCTCAGGGTGCTGGGTGCTCAGTGCTCGGGGTGCTGGGTGCTCAGTACTCAGTGTGCTCAGTGCTCGGGGAGCTCGGTGCTCAGTACTCAGGGTGCTGGGTGCTCAGTTCTCAGTGCTTGGGGTCCTGGTTGCTCCGTGCTCGGGGTGCTGGGTGCTAAGTGCTCTGGGTGATTAGTGCTCAGTACTCAGGGTGCTGGGTGCTCAGTACTCATGGTGCTGGGTGCTCATTCTCAGGGTGCTGGGTGCTCAGTGCTCAGGTTGCTGGGTGCTCAGTACTCAGGGTGCTGGGGGCTCAGTACTCAGGGTTCTGGGTGCTCAGTACTCAGGGTGCTCGGTTCTCAGTACTCAGGGTGCTGGGTGCACATTCTCGGGGTGCTGGGTGCTCAGTGCTCGGGGTGCTGGGTGCTCAGTACTCAGGGTGCTGGGGGCTCAGTACTCAGGGTGCTGGGTGCTCAGTACTCAGGGTGATCTGTTCTCAGTACTCAGGTTGCTGGGTGCTCAGTGCTCGGGGTGCTGGGTGCTCAGTACTCGGGGTGCTCAGTGCTCAGTACTCAGGGTGCTGGGTGCTCAGTACTCAGGGTGCTGGGTGCTCAGTGCTCGGGGTGCTCGGTGCTCAGTACTCGGGGTGCAGGGTGTTCGGTACTCGGGGTGCTGGGTGCTCAGTGTTCAGGGAGCTGGGTGCTCAGTGCTCGGGGTGCTGGGTGCTCAGTGCTGAGGGTGGTGCTGGGTGCTCAGTACTCAGGGTGCTGCGTGCTCAGTGCTCAGGGTGCTGGGTGCTCAGTACTAAGGGTGCTGGGTGCTTAGTACTCAGGGTGCTCGGTGCTCAGTACTCAGGGTGCTGGGTGCTCAGTACTCATGGTGCTGGGGGCTCATTCTCAGGGTGCTGGGTGCTCAGTGCTCGGGTTGCTGGGTGCTTAGTTCTCAGGGTGCTGGGGGCTCAGTACTCAGGGTGCTGGGTGCTCAGTACTCAGGGTGCTCGGTTCTCAGTACTCAGGGTGCTGGGTGCTCATTGTCGGGGTGCTGGGAGCTCAGTACTCAGGGTGCTGGGGGCTCAGTACTCAGGGTGCTGGGTGCTCAGTACTCAGGGTGCTCGGTTCTCAGTACTCAGGGTGCTGGGTGCTCATTGTCGGGTTGCTGGGTGCTCAGTACTCAGGGTGCTGGGGGCTCAGTACTCAGGGTGCTGGGTGCTCAGTACTCAGGGTGATCTGTTCTCAGTACTCAGGTTGCTGGGTGCTCAGTGCTCGGGGTGCTGGGTGCTCAGTACTCGGGGTACTCAGTGCTCAGTACTCAGGGTGCTGGGTGCTCAGTACTCAGGGTGCTGGGTGCTCAGTGCTCGGGGTGCTCGGTGCTCATTACTCGGGGTGCAGGGTGCTCAGTACTCGGGGTGCTGGGTGCTCAGTACTCAGGGTGCTGGGTGCTCAGTACTCAGGGTGCTGGGTGCTCAGTGCTCGGGGTGCTCGGTGCTCAGTACTCGGGGTGCAGGGTGCTCAGTATTCGGGGTGCTGGGTGCTCAGTGCTCAGGGAGCTGGGTGCTCAGTGCTCGGGGTGCTGGGTGCTCAGTGCTGAGGGTGGTGCTGGGTGCTCAGTACTCAGGGTGCTGGGTGCTCAGTGCTCAGGGTGCTGGGTGCTCAGTACTAAGGGTGCTGGGTGCTCAGTACTCAGGGTGCTCTGTGCTCAGTACTCAGGGTGCTGGGTGCTCAGAGCTCAGGGTGCTGGGTACTCAGTTCTCAGGGTGCTGGGTGCTCAGTACTCTGGGTGTTGGGTGATCAGTACTTAGGGTGCTGGGTGCTCCGTGCTCAGGGTGCTGGGTGCTCATTGCTCAGGGTTCTGGGTGCTCAGTGCTCAGGTTGCTGGGTGCTCAGTACTCAGGGTGCTGGGTGCTTAGTGCTCGAGGTGCTCGGTGCTCAGTACTCAAGGTGCTGGGTGCTCAGTGCTCAGGGTGCTGGGTGCTCAGTACTCGGGGTGCTCCGTGCTCATGGTGCTGGGTGCTCAGTGCTCAGGGTGCTGGGTGCTCAGTGCTCGGGGTGCTGGGTGCTCAGTACTCAGTGTGCTCAGTGCTCGGGAAGCTCGGTGCTCAGTACTCAGGGTGCTGGGTGCTCAGTTCTCAGTGCTTGGGGTCCTGGTTGCTCCGTGCTCGGGGTGCTGGGTGCTCAGTGCTCTGGGTGCTTAGTGCTCAGTACTCAGGGTGCTGGGTGCTCAGTACTCATGGTGCTGGGTGCTCATTCTCAGGGTGCTGGGTGCTCAGTGCTCGGGTTGCTGGGTGCTCAGTACTCAGGGTGCTGGGGGCTCAGTACTCAGGGTGCTGGGTGCTCAGTACTCAGGGTGCTCGGTTCTCAGTACTCAGGGTGCTGGGTGCTCATTCTTGGGGTGCTGGGTGCTCAGTGCTCGGGGTGCTGGGTGCTCAGTACTCAGGGTGCTGGGGGCTCAGTACTCAGGGTGCTGGGTGCTCAGTACTCAGGGTGATCTGTTCTCAGTACTCAGGTTGCTGGGTGCTCAGTGCTCGGGGTGCTGGGTGCTCAGTACTCGGGGTGCTCAGTGCTCAGTACTCAGGGTGCTGGGTGCTCAGTACTCAGGGTGCTGGGTGCTCAGTGCTCGGGGTGCTCGGTGCTCAGTACTCGGGGTGAAGGGTGCTCAGTACTCGGGGTGCTGGGTGCTCAGTGTTCAGGGAGCTGGGTGCTCAGTGCTAGGGGTGCTGGGTGCTCAGTGCTGAGGGTGGTGCTGGGTGCTCAGTACTCAGGGTGCTGGGTGCTCAGTGCTCAGGGTGCTGGGTGCTCAGTACTAAGGGTGCTGGGTGCTCAGTACTCAGGGTGCTCGGTGCTCAGTACTCAGGGTGCTGGGTGCTCAGTACTCATGGTGCTGGGTGCTCATTCTCAGGGTGCTGGGTGCTCAGTGCTCGGGTTGCTGGGTGCTTAGTACTCAGGGTGCTGGGGGCTCAGTACTCAGGGTGCTGGGTGCTCAGTACTCAGGGTGCTCGGTTCTCAGTACTCAGGGTGCTGGGTGCTCATTGTCGGGGTGCTGGGAGCTCAGTACTCAGGGTGCTGGGGGCTCAGTACTCAGGGTGCTGGGTGCTCAGTACTCAGGGTGCTCGGTTCTCAGTACTCAGGGTGCTGGGTGCTCATTGTCGGGGTGCTGGGTGCTCAGTACTCAGGGTGCTGGGGGCTCAGTACTCAGGGTGCTGCGTGCTCAGTACTCAGGGTGATCTGTTCTCAGTACTCAGGTTGCTGGGTGCTCAGTGCTCGGGGTGCTGGGTGCTCAGTACTCGGGGTGCTCAGTGCTCAGTACTCAGGGTGCTGGGTGCTCAGTACTCAGGGTGCTGGGTGCTCAGTGCTCGGGGTGCTCGGTGCTCAGTACTCGGGGTGCAGGGTGCTCAGTACTCGGGGTGCTGGGTGCTCTGTGCTCAGGGAGCTGGGTGCTCAGTGCTCAGGGTGCTGGGTGCTCAGTGCTGAGGGTGGTGCTGGGTGCTCAGTACTCAGGGTGCTGGGTGCTCAGTGCTCAGGGTGCTGGGTGCTCAGTACTAAGGGTGCTGGGTGCTCAGTACTCAGGGTGCTCGGTGCTCAGTACTCAGGTTGCTGGGTGCTCAGAGCTCAGGGTGCTGGGTACTCAGTACTCAGGGTGCTGGGTGCTCAGTACTCTGGGTGTTGGGTGCTCAGTACTCAGGGTTCTGGGTGCTCCGTGCTCAGGGTGCTGGGTGCTCAGTGCACAGGGTTCTGGGTGCTCAGTGCTCAGGGTGCTGGGTGCTCAGTACTCAGGGTGCTGCGTGCTTAGTGCTCGAGGTGCTCGGTGCTCAGTACTCAAGGTGCTGGGTGCTCAGTGCTCAGGGTGCTGGGTGCTCAGTCCTCGGGGTGCTCCGTGCTCATGGTGCTGGGTGCTCAGTGCTCAGGGTGCTGGGTGCTCAGTGCTCGGGGTGCTGGGTGCTCAGTACTCAGTGTGCTCAGTGCTCGGGGAGCTCGGTGCTCAGTACTCAGGGTGCTGGGTGCTCAGTTCTCAGTGCTGGGGGTCCTGGTTGCTCCGTGCTCGGGGTGCTGGGTGCTCAGTGCTCTGGGTGCTTAGTGCTCAGTACTCAGGGTGCTGGGTGCTCAGTACTCATGGTGCTGGGTGCTCATTCTCAGGGTGCTGGGTGCTCAGTGCTCGGGTTGCTGGGTGCTCAGTACTCAGGGTGCTGGGGGCTCAGTACTCAGGGTGCTGGGTGCTCATTCTCGGGGTGCTGGGTGCTCAGTGCTCGGGGTGCTGGGTGCTCAGTACTCAGGGTGCTGGTGGCTCAGTACTCAGGGTGCTGGGTGCTCAGTACTCAGGGTGATCTGTTCTCAGTACTCAGGTTGCTGGGTGCTCAGTGCTCATGGTGCTGGGTGCTCAGTACTCAGGTTGCTGGTTGCTCAGTTCTCAGGGTGCTGGGTGCTCAGTGCTCAGGGTGCTGGGTGCTCAGTGCTCGGGGTGCTGGGTGCTCAGGGCTGTGGTGCTGGGTGCTCAGTGCTCAGTGCTCAGGGTGCTGGGTGCTCAGTGCTCAGTGCTCAGGGTGCTGGTTTCTCAGTACTCAGGGTGCTGGGTGCTCAGTACTCAGGGTGCTGGGTGCTCAGTGCTCAGAGTGCTCTGTGCTCAGTACTCAGGGTGCTGGGTGCTCAGTGCTCGGGGTGCTGGGTGCTCAGTGCTCAGGGTGCTGGGTGCTCAGTACTCAGGGTGCTGGGTGCTCAGTACTCAGGGTGCTTGGTGCTCAGTACTCAGGGTGCTCAGTGCTCAGTACTCGGGGTGCTGGGTGCTCAGTGCTCAGGGTGCTCAGTGCTCGGGGTGCTGGGTGCTCAGTGCTCGGGGTGCTGGGTGCTCAGTACTCGGGGTGCTGGGTGCTCAGTGCTTAGGGTGCTCAGTGCTCAGTACTCAGTGCTCAGGGTGCTCAGTGCTCAGTGCTCAGGGTGCTGGGTGTTCAGTACTCAGGGTGCTGGGTGCTCAGTACTCAGGGTGCTGGGTGCTCAGTACTCATGGTGCTGGGTGCTCAGTGCTCGGGGTGCTCGGTGCTCAGTACTCGGGGTGCAGGGTGCTCAGTACTCGGGGTGCTGGGTGCTCAGTGCTCAGGGTGCTGGGGGCTCAGTACTCAGGGTGCTGGGTGCTCAGTACTCAGGGTGCTCGGTTCTCAGTACTCAGGGTGCTGGGTGCTCATTGTCGGGGTGCTGGGTGCTCAGTACTCAGGGTGCTGGGGGCTCAGTACTCAGGGTGCTGCGTGCTCAGTACTCAGGGTGATCTGTTCTCAGTACTCAGGTTGCTGGGTGCTCAGTGCTCGGGGTGCTGGGTGCTCAGTACTCGGGGTGCTCAGTGCTCAGTACTCAGGGTGCTGGGTGCTCAGTACTCAGGGTGCTGGGTGCTCAGTGCTCGGGGTGCTCGGTGCTCAGTACTCGGGGTGCAGGGTGCTCAGTACTCGGGGTGCTGGGTGCTCAGTGCTCAGGGAGCTGGGTGCTCAGTGCTCAGGGTGCTGGGTGCTCAGTGCTGAGGGTGGTGCTGGGTGCTCAGTACTCAGGGTGCTGGGTGCTCAGTGCTCAGGGTGCTGGGTGCTCAGTACTAAGGGTGCTGGGTGCTCAGTACTCAGGGTGCTCGGTGCTCAGTACTCAGGGTGCTGGGTGCTCAGAGCTCAGGGTGCTGGGTACTCAGTACTCAGGGTGCTGGGTGCTCAGTACTCTGGGTGTTGGGTGCTCAGTACTCAGGGTTCTGGGTGCTCCGTGCTCAGGGTGCTGGGTGCTCAGTGCACAGGGTTCTGGGTGCTCAGTGCTCAGGGTGCTGGGTGCTCAGTACTCAGGGTGCTGCGTGCTTAGTGCTCGAGGTGCTCGGTGCTCAGTACTCAAGGTGCTGGGTGCTCAGTGCTCAGGGTGCTGGGTGCTCAGTCCTCGGGGTGCTCCGTGCTCATGGTGCTGGGTGCTCAGTGCTCAGGGTGCTGGGTGCTCAGTGCTCGGGGTGCTGGGTGCTCAGTACTCAGTGTGCTCAGTGCTCGGGGAGCTCGGTGCTCAGTACTCAGGGTGCTGGGTGCTCAGTTCTCAGTGCTGGGGGTCCTGGTTGCTCCGTGCTCGGGGTGCTGGGTGCTCAGTGCTCTGGGTGCTTAGTGCTCAGTACTCAGGGTGCTGGGTGCTCAGTACTCATGGTGCTGGGTGCTCATTCTCAGGGTGCTGGGTGCTCAGTGCTCGGGTTGCTGGGTGCTCAGTACTCAGGGTGCTGGGGGCTCAGTACTCAGGGTGCTGGGTGCTCATTCTCGGGGTGCTGGGTGCTCAGTGCTCGGGGTGCTGGGTGCTCAGTACTCAGGGTGCTGGTGGCTCAGTACTCAGGGTGCTGGGTGCTCAGTACTCAGGGTGATCTGTTCTCAGTACTCAGGTTGCTGGGTGCTCAGTGCTCATGGTGCTGGGTGCTCAGTACTCAGGTTGCTGGTTGCTCAGTTCTCAGGGTGCTGGGTGCTCAGTGCTCAGGGTGCTGGGTGCTCAGTGCTCGGGGTGCTGGGTGCTCAGGGCTGTGGTGCTGGGTGCTCAGTGCTCAGTGCTCAGGGTGCTGGGTGCTCAGTGCTCAGTGCTCAGGGTGCTGGTTTCTCAGTACTCAGGGTGCTGGGTGCTCAGTACTCAGGGTGCTGGGTGCTCAGTGCTCAGAGTGCTCTGTGCTCAGTACTCAGGGTGCTGGGTGCTCAGTGCTCGGGGTGCTGGGTGCTCAGTGCTCAGGGTGCTGGGTGCTCAGTACTCAGGGTGCTGGGTGCTCAGTACTCAGGGTGCTTGGTGCTCAGTACTCAGGGTGCTCAGTGCTCAGTACTCGGGGTGCTGGGTGCTCAGTGCTCAGGGTGCTCAGTGCTCGGGGTGCTGGGTGCTCAGTGCTCGGGGTGCTGGGTGCTCAGTACTCGGGGTGCTGGGTGCTCAGTGCTTAGGGTGCTCAGTGCTCAGTACTCAGTGCTCAGGGTGCTCAGTGCTCAGTGCTCAGGGTGCTGGGTGTTCAGTACTCAGGGTGCTGGGTGCTCAGTACTCAGGGTGCTGGGTGCTCAGTACTCATGGTGCTGGGTGCTCAGTGCTCGGGGTGCTCGGTGCTCAGTACTCGGGGTGCAGGGTGCTCAGTACTCGGGGTGCTGGGTGCTCAGTGCTCAGGGAGCTGGGTGCTCAGTGCTCGGGGTGCTGGGTGCTCAGTGCTGAGGGTGTTGCTGGGTGCTCAGTACTCAGGGTGCTGGGTGCTCATTGCTCAGGGTGCTGGGTGCTCAGTACTAAGGGTGCTGGGTGCTCAGTACTCAGGGTGCTCGGTGCTCAGTACTCAGGGTGCTGGGTGCTCAAAGCTCAGGGTGCTGGGTACTCAGTTCTCAGGGTGCTGGGTGCTCAGTACTCTGGGTGTTGGGTGCTCAGTACTCAGGGTGCTGGGTGCTCCGTGCTCAGGGTGCTGGGTGCTCAGTGCTCAGGGTTTCTGGGTGCTCAGTGCACATTGTGCTGGGTGCTCAGTACTCAGGGTGCTGGGTGCTTAGTGCTCGAGGTGCTCGGTGCTCAGTACTCAAGGTGCTGGGTGCTCAGTGCTCAGGGTGATGGGTGCTCAGTCCTCGGGGTGCTCCGTGCTCATGGTGCTGGGTGCTCAGTGCTCAGGGTGCTGGGTGCTCAGTGCTCGGGGTGCTGGGTGCTCAGTACTCAGTGTGCTCAGTGCTCGGGGAGCTCGGTGCTCAGTACTCAGGGTGCTGGGTGCTCAGTTCTCAGTGCTTGGGGTCATGGTTGCTCCGTGCTCGGGGTGCTGGGTGCTCAGTGCTCTGGGTGCTTAGTGCTCAGTACTCAGGGTGCTGGGTGCTCAGTACTCATGGTGCTGGGTGCTCATTCTCAGGGTGCTGGGTGCTCAGTGCTCGGGTTGCTGGGTGCTCAGTACTCAGGGTGCTGGGGGCTCAGAACTCAGGGTGCTGGGTGCTCATTCTCGGGGTGCTGGGTGCTCAGTGCTCGGGGTGCTGGGTGCTCAGTACTCAGGGTGCTGGGGGCTCAGTACTCAGGGTGCTGGGTGCTCAGTACTCATGGTGCTGGGTGCTCATTCTCAGGGTGCTGGGTGCTCAGTGCTCGGGTTGCTGGGTGCTCAGTACTAAGGGTGCTGGGGGCTCAGTACTCAGGGTGCTGGGTGCTCAGTACTCAAGGTGCTCGGTTCTCAGTACTCAGGGTGCTGGGTGCTCATTCTCGGGGTGCTGGGTGCTCAGTGCTCGGGGTGCTGGGTGCTCAGTACTCAGGGTGCTGGTGGCTCAGTACTCAGGGTGCTGGGTGCTCAGTACTCAGGGTGATCTGTTCTCAGTACTCAGGTTGCTGGGTGCTCAGTGCTCATGGTGCTGGGTGCTCAGTACTCAGGTTGCTGGTTGCTCAGTACTCAGGGTGCTGGGTGCTCAGTGCTCAGGGTGCTGGGTGCTCAGTGCTCGGGGTGCTGGGTGCTCAGGGCTGTGGTGCTGGGTGCTCAGTGCTCAGTGCTCAGGGTGCTGGGTGCTCAGTGCTCAGTGCTCAGGGTGCTGGTTGCTCAGTACTCAGGGTGCTGGGTGCTCAGTACTCAGGGTGCTGGGTGCTCAGTGCTCAGAGTGCTCTGTGCTCAGTACTCAGGGTGCTGGGTGCTCAGTGCTCGGGGTGCTGGGTGCTCAGTGCTCAGGGTGCTGGGTGCTCAGTACTCAGGGTGCTGGGTGCTCAGTACTCAGGGTGCTTGGTGCTCAGTACTCAGGGTGCTCAGTGCTCAGTACTCGGGGTGCTGGGTGCTCAGTGCTCAGGGTGCTCAGTGCTCAGTGCTCGGGGTGCTGGGTGCTCAGTGCTCGGGGTGCTGGGTGCTCAGTACTCGGGGTGCTGAGTGCTCAGTGCTTAGGGTGCTCAGTGCTCAGTACTCAGTGCTCAGGGTGCTCAGTGCTCAGTGCTCAGGGTGCTGGGTGTTCAGTACTCAGGGTGCTGGGTGCTCAGTACTCAGGGTGCTGGGTGCTCAGTACTCATGGTGCTGGGTGCTCAGTGCTCGGGGTGCTCGGTGCTCAGTACTCGGGGTGCAGGGTGCTCAGTACTCGGGGTGCTGGGTGCTCAGTGCTCAGGGAGCTGGGTGCTCAGTGCTCGGGGTGCTGGGTGCTCAGTGCTGAGGGTGTTGCTGGGTGCTCAGTACTCAGGGTGCTGGGTGCTCATTGCTCAGGGTGCTGGGTGCTCAGTACTAAGGGTGCTGGGTGCTCAGTACTCAGGGTGCTCGGTGCTCAGTACTCAGGGTGCTGGGTGCTCAGAGCTCAGGGTGCTGGGTACTCAGTTCTCAGGGTGCTGGGTGCTCAGTACTCTGGGTGTTGGGTGCTCAGTAATCAGGGTGCTGGGTGCTCCGTGCTCAGGGTGCTGGGTGCTCAGTGCTCAGGGTTTCTGGGTGCTCAGTGCTCATTGTGCTGGGTGCTCAGTACTCAGGGTGCTGGGTGCTTAGTGCTCGAGGTGCTCGGTGCTCAGTACTCAAGGTGCTGGGTGCTCAGTGCTCAGGGTGATGGGTGCTCAGTGCTCAGGGTGCTGGGTGCTCAGTGCTCGGGGTGCTGGGTGCTCAGTACTCAGTGTGCTCAGTGCTCGGGGAGCTCGGTGCTGAGTACTCAGGGTGCTGGGTGCTCAGTTCTCAGTGCTTGGGGTCATGGTTGCTCCGTGCTCGGGGTGCTGGGTGCTCAGTGCTCTGGGTGCTTAGTGCTCAGTACTCAGGGTGCTGGGTGCTCAGTACTCATGGTGCTGGGTGCTCATTCTCAGGGTGCTGGGTGCTCAGTGCTCAGGTTGCTGGGTGCTCAGTACTCAGGGTGCTGGGGGCTCAGAACTCAGGGTGCTGGGTGCTCATTCTCGGGGTGCTGGGTGCTCAGTGCTCGGGTGCTGGGTGCTCAGTACTCAGGGTGCTGGGGGCTCAGTACTCAGGGTGCTGGGTGCTCAGTACTCATGGTGCTGGGTGCTCATTCTCAGGGTGCTGGGTGCTCAGTACTCAGGGTGCTGGGGGCTCAGTACTCAGGGTGCTGGGTGCTCAGTACTCAAGGTGCTCGGTTCTCAGTACTCAGGGTGCTGGGTGCTCATTCTCGGGGTGCTGGGTGCTCAGTGCTCGGGGTGCTGGGTGCTCAGTACTCAGGGTGCTGGTGGCTCAGTACTCAGGGTGCTGGGTGCTCAGTACTCAGGGTGATCTGTTCTCAGTACTCAGGTTGCTGGGTGCTCAGTGCTCATGGTGCTGGGTGCTCAGTACTCAGGTTGCTGGTTGCTCAGTACTCAGGGTGCTGGGTGCTCAGTGCTCAGGGTGCTGGGTGCTCAGTGCTCGGGGTGCTGGGTGCTCAGGGCTGTGGTGCTGGGTGCTCAGTGCTCAGTGCTCAGGGTGCTGGGTGCTCAGTGCTCAGTGCTCAGGGTGCTGGTTGCTCAGTACTCAGGGTGCTGGGTGCTCAGTACTCAGGGTGCTGGGTGCTCAGTGCTCAGAGTGCTCTGTGCTAAGTACTCAGGGTGCTGGGTGCTCAGTGCTCGGGGTGCTGGGTGCTCAGTGCTCAGGGTGCTGGGTGCTCAGTACTCAGGGTGCTGGGTGCTCAGTACTCAGGGTGCTTGGTGCTCATTACTCAGGGTGCTCAGTGCTCAGTACTCGGGGTGCTGGGTGCTCAGTGCTCAGGGTGCTCAGTGCTCAGTGCTCGGGGTGCTGGGTGCTCAGTGCTCGGGGTGGTGGGTGCTCAGTACTCGGGGTGCTGGGTGCTCAGTGCTTAGGGTGCTCAGTGCTCAGTACTCAGTGCTCAGGGTGCTCAGTGCTCAGTGCTCAGGGTGCTGGGTGTTCAGTACTCAGGGTGCTGGGTGCTCAGTACTCAGGGTGCTGGGTGCTCAGTACTCATGGTGCTGGGTGCTCAGTGCTCGGGGTGCTCGGTGCTCAGTACTCGGGGTGCAGGGTGCTCAGTACTCGGGGTGCTGGGTGCTCAGTGCTCAGGGAGCTGGGTGCTCAGTGCTAGGGGTGCTGGGTGCTCAGTGCTGAGGGTGTTGCTGGGTGCTCAGTACTCAGGGTGCTGGGTGCTCATTGCTCAGGGTGCTGGGTGCTCAGTACTAAGGGTGCTGGGTGCTCAGTACTCAGGGTGCTCGGTGCTCAGTACTCAGAGTGCTGGGTGCTCAGAGCTCAGGGTGCTGGGTACTCAGTTCTCAGGGTGCTGGGTGCTCAGTACTCTGGGTGTTGGGTGCTCAGTACTCAGGGTGCTGGGTGCTCCGTGCTCAGGGTGCTGGGTGCTCAGTGCTCAGGGTTTCTGGGTGCTCAGTGCTCATTGTGCTGGGTGCTCAGTACTCAGGGTGCTGGGTGCTTAGTGCTCGAGGTGCTCGGTGCTCAGTACTCAAGGTGCTGGGTGCTCAGTGCTCAGGGTGATGGGTGCTCAGTCCTCGGGGTGCTCCGTGCTCATGGTGCTGGGTGCTCAGTGCTCAGGGTGCTGGGTGCTCAGTGCTCGGGGTGCTGGGTGCTCAGTACTCAGTGTGCTCAGTGCTCGGGGAGCTCGGTGCTCAGTACTCAGGGTGCTGGGTGCTCAGTTCTCAGTGCTTGGGGTCATGGTTGCTCCGTGCTCGGGGTGCTGGGTGCTCAGTGCTCTGCGTGCTTAGTGCTCAGTACTCAGGGTGCTGGGTGCTCAGTACTCATGGTGCTGGGTGCTCATTCTCAGGGTGCTGGGTGCTCAGTGCTCGGGTTGCTGGGTGCTCAGTACTCAGGGTACTGGGGGCTCAGAACTCAGGGTGCTGGGTGCTCATTCTCGGGGTGCTGGGTGCTCAGTGCTCGGGGTGCTGGGTGCTCAGTACTCAGTGTGCTGGGGGCTCAGTACTCAGGGTGCTTTGTGCTCAGTACTCAGGGTGATCTGTTCTCAGTACTCAGGTTGCTGGGTGCTCATTGCTCGGGGTTCTGGGTGCTCAGTACTCGGGGTGCTCAGGGCTCAGTACTCAGGGTGCTGGGTGCTCAGTACTCAGGGTGCTGGGTGCTTAGTGCTCGTGGTGCTCGGTGCTCAGTACTCGGGGTGCAGGGTGCTCAGTACTCGGGGTGCTGGGTGCTCAGTGTTCAGGGAGCTGGGTGCTCAGTGCTCGGGGTGCTGGGTGCTCAGTGCTGAGGGTGGTGCTGGGTGCTCAGTACTCAGGGTGCTGGGTGCTCAGTACTCAGGGTGCTGGGTGCTCAGTGCTCAGAGTGCTCTGTGCTCAGTACTCAGGGTGCTGGGTGCTCAGTGCTCGGGGTGCTGGGGGCTCAGTGCTCAGGGTGCTGGGTGCTCAGTACTCAGGGTGCTCGGTGCTCAGTACTCAGGGTGCTGGGTGCTCAGTACTCATGGTGCTGGGTGCTCATTCTCAGGGTGCTGGGTGCTCAGTGCTCGGGTTGCTGGGTGCTTAGTACTCAGGGTGCTGGGGGCTCAGTACTCAGGGTGCTGGGTGCTCAGTACTCAGGGTGCTCGGTTCTCAGTACTCAGGGTGCTGGGTGCTCATTGTCGGGGTGCTGGGAGCTCAGTACTCAGGGTGCTGGGGGCTCAGTACTCAGGGTGCTGGGTGCTCAGTACTCAGGGTGCTCGGTTCTCAGTACTCAGGGTGCTGGGTGCTCATTGTCGGGGTGCTGGGTGCACAGTACTCAGGGTGCTGGGGGCTCAGTACTCAGGGTGCTGCGTGCTCAGTACTCAGGGTGATCTGTTCTCAGTACTCAGGTTGCTGGGTGCTCAGTGCTCGGGGTGCTGGGTGCTCAGTACTCGGGGTGCTCAGTGCTCAGTACTCAGGGTGCTGGGTGCTCAGTACTCAGGGTGCTGGGTGCTCAGTGCTCGGGGTGCTCGGTGCTCAGTACTCAGGGTGCAGGGTGCTCAGTACTCGGGGTGCTGGGTGCTCAGTGCTCAGGGAGCTGGGTGCTCAGTGCTCAGGGTGCTGGGTGCTCAGTGCTGAGGGTGGTGCTGGGTGCTCAGTACTCAGGGTGCTGGGTGCTCAGTGCTCAGGGTGCTGGGTGCTCAGTACTAAGGGTGCTGGGTGCTCAGTACTCAGGGTGCTCGGTGCTCAGTACTCAGGGTGCTGGGTGCTCAGAGCTCAGGGTGCTGGGTACTCAGTACTCAGGGTGCTGGGTGCTCAGTACTCTGGGTGTTGGGTGCTCAGTACTCAGGGTTCTGGGTGATCCGTGCTCAGGGTGCTGGGTGCTCAGTGCACAGGGTTCTGGGTGCTCAGTGCTCAGGGTGCTGGGTGCTCAGTGCTCAGGGTGCTGGGTGCTCAGTGCTCGGGGTGCTGGGTGCTCAGTACTCAGTGTGCTCAGTGCTCGGGGAGCTCGGTGCTCAGTACTCAGGGTGCTGGGTGCTCAGTTCTCAGTGCTCGGGGTCCTGGTTGCTCCGTGCTCGGGGTGCTGGGTGCTCAGTGCTCTGGGTGCTTAGTGCTCAGTACTCAGGGTGCTGGGTGCTCAGTACTCATGGTGCTGGGTGCTCATTCTCAGGGTGCTGGGTGCTCAGTGCTCGGGTTGCTGGGTGCTCAGTACTCAGGGTGCTGGGGGCTCAGTACTCAGGGTGCTGGGTGCTCAGTACTCAAGGTGCTCGGTTCTCAGTACTCAGGGTGCTGGGTGCTCATTCTCGGGGTGCTGGGTGCTCAGTGCTCGGGGTGCTGGGTGCTCAGTACTCAGGGTGCTGGTGGCTCAGTACTCATGGTGCTGGGTGCTCAGTACTCAGGGTGATCTGTTCTCAGTACTCAGGTTGCTGTGTGCTCAGTGCTCATGGTGCTGGGTGCTCAGTACTCAGGTTGCTGGATGCTCAGTACTCAGGGTGCTGGGTGCTCAGTGCTCAGGGTGCTGGGTGCTCAGTGCTCGGGGTGCTGGGTGCTCAGGGCTGTGGTGCTGGGTGCTCAGTGCTCAGTGCTCAGGGTGCTGGGTGCTCAGTGCTCAGTGCTCAGGGTGCTGGTTGCTCAGTACTAAGGGTGCTGGGTGCTCAGTACTCAGGGTGCTGTGTGCTCAGTGCTCAGAGTGCTCTGTGCTCAGTACTCAGGGTGCTGGGTGCTCAGTGCTCGGGGTGCTGGGTGCTCAGTGCTCAGGGTGCTGGGTGCTCAGTACTCAGGGTGCTGGGTGCTCAGTACTCAGGGTGCTTGGTGCTCAGTACTCAGGGTGCTCAGTGCTCAGTACTCGGGGTGCTGGGTGCTCAGTGCTCAGGGTGCTCAGTGCTCAGTGCTCGGGGTGCTGGGTGCTCAGTGCTCGGGGTGCTGGGTGCTCAGTACTCGGGGTGCTGGGTGCTCAGTGCTTAGGGTGCTCAGTGCTCAGTACTCAGTGCTCAGGGTGCTCAGTGCTCAGTGCTCAGGGTGCTGGGTGTTCAGTACTCAGGGTGCTGGGTGCTCAGTACTCAGGGTGCTGGGTGCTCAGTACTCATGGTGCTGGGTGCTCAGTGCTCGGGGTGCTCGGTGCTCAGTACTCGGGGTGCAGGGTGCTCAGTACTCGGGGTGCTGGGTGCTCAGTGCTCAGGGAGCTGGGTGCTCAGTGCTCGGGGTGCTGGGTGCTCAGTGCTGAGGGTGTTGCTGGGTGCTCAGTACTCAGGGTGCTGGGTGCTCATTGCTCAGGGTGCTGGGTGCTCAGTACTAAGGGTGCTGGGTGCTCAGTACTCAGGGTGCTCTGTGCTCAGTACTCAGGGTGCTTTGTGCTCAGAGCTCAGGGTGCTGGGTACTCAGTTCTCAGGGTGCTGGGTGCTCAGTACTCTGGGTGTTGGGTGCTCAGTACTCAGGGTGCTGGGTGCTCCGTGCTCAGGGTGCTGGGTGCTCAGTGCTCAGGGTTTCTGGGTGCTCAGTGCTCATTGTGCTGGGTGCTCAGTACTCAGGGTGCTGGGTGCTTAGTGCTCGAGGTGCTCGGTGCTCAGTACTCAAGGTGCTGGGTGCTCAGTGCTCAGGGTGATGGGTGCTCAGTCCTCGGGGTGCTCCGTGCTCATGGTGCTGGGTGCTCAGTGCTCAGGGTGCTGGGTGCTCAGTGCTCGGGGTGCTGGGTGCTCAGTACTCAGTGTGCTCAGTGCTCGGGGAGCTCGGTGCTCAGTACTCAGGGTGCTGGGTGCTCAGTTCTCAGTGCTTGGGGTCATGGTTGTCCGTGCTCGGGGTGCTGGGTGCTCAGTGCTCTGGGTGCTTAGTGCTCAGTACTCAGGGTGCTGGGTGCTCAGTACTCATGGTGCTGGGTGCTCATTCTCAGGGTGCTGGGTGCTCAGTGCTCGGGTTGCTGGGTGCTCAGTACTCAGGGTGCTGGGGGCTCAGAACTCAGGGTGCTGGGTGCTCATTCTCGGGGTGCTGGGTGCTCAGTGCTCGGGGTGCTGGGTGCTCAGTACTCAGTGTGCTGGGGGCTCAGTACTCAGGGTGCTGGGTGCTCAGTACTCAGGGTGATCTGTTCTCAGTACTCAGGTTGCTGGGTGCTCATTGCTCGGGGTTCTGGGTGCTCAGTACTCGGGGTGCTCAGGGCTCAGTACTCAGGGTGCTGGGTGCTCAGTACTCAGGGTGCTGGGTGCTCAGTGCTCGTGGTGCTCGGTGCTCAGTACTCGGGGTGCAGGGTGCTCAGTACTCGGGGTGCTGGGTGCTCAGTGTTCAGGGAGCTGGGTGCTCAGTGCTCGGGGTGCTGGGTGCTCAGTGCTGAGGGTGGTGCTGGGTGCTCAGTACTCAGGGTGCTGGGTGCTCAGTACTCAGGGTGCTGGGTGCTCAGTGCTCAGAGTGCTCTGTGCTCAGTACTCAGGGTGCTGGGTGCTCAGTGCTCGGGGTGCTGGGGGCTCAGTGCTCAGGGTGCTGGGTGCTCAGTACTCAGGGTGCTCGGTGCTCAGTACTCAGGGTGCTGGGTGCTCAGTACTCATGGTGCTGGGTGCTCATTCTCAGGGTGCTCTGTGCTCAGTGCTCGGGTTGCTGGGTGCTTAGTACTCAGGGTGCTGGGGGCTCAGTACTCAGGGTGCTGGGTGCTCAGTACTCAGGGTGCTCGGTTCTCAGTACTCAGGGTGCTGGGTGCTCATTGTCGGGGTGCTGGGAGCTCAGTACTCAGGGTGCTGGGGGCTCAGTACTCAGGGTGCTGGGTGCTCAGTACTCAGGGTGCTCGGTTCTCAGTACTCAGGGTGCTGGGTGCTCATTGTCGGGGTGCTGGGTGCTCAGTACTCAGGGTGCTGGGGGCTCAGTACTCAGGGTGCTGCGTGCTCAGTACTCAGGGTGATCTGTTCTCAGTTCTCAGGTTGCTGGGTGCTCAGTGCTCTTGGTGCTGGGTGCTCAGTACTCGGGGTGCTCAGTGCTCAGTACTCAGGGTGCTGGGTGCTCAGTACTCAGGGTGCTGGGTGCTCAGTGCTCGGGGTGCTCGGTGCTCAGTACTCGGGGTGCAGGGTGCTCAGTACTCGGGGTGCTGGGTGCTCAGTGCTCAGGGAGCTGGGTGCTCAGTGCTCAGGGTGCTGGGTGCTCAGTGCTGAGGGTGGTGCTGGGTGCTCAGTACTCAGGGTGCTGGGTGCTCAGTGCTCAGGGTGCTGGGTGCTCAGTACTAAGGGTGCTGGGTGCTCAGTACTCAGGGTGCTCGGTGCTCAGTACTCAGGGTGCTGGGTGCTCAGAGCTCAGGGTGCTGGGTACTCAGTACTCAGGGTGCTGGGTGCTCAGTACTCTGGGTGTTGGGTGCTCAGTACTCAGGGTTCTGGGTGCTCCGTGCTCAGGGTGCTGGGTGCTCAGTGCACAGGGTTCTGGGTGCTCAGTGCTCAGGGTGCTGGGTGCTCAGTACTCAGGGTGCTGGGTGCTTAGTGCTCGAGGTGCTCGGTGCTCAGTACTCAAGGTGCTGGGTGCTCAGTGCTCAGGGTGCTGGGTGCTCAGTCCTCGGGGTGCTCCGTGCTCATGGTGCTGGGTGCTCAGTGCTCAGGGTGCTGGGTGCTCAGTGCTCGGGGTGCTGGGTGCTCAGTACTCAGTGTGCTCAGTGCTCGGGGAGCTCGGTGCTCAGTACTCAGGGTGCTGGGTGCTCAGTTCTCAGTGCTCGGGGTCCTGGTTGCTCCGTGCTCGGGGTGCTGGGTGCTCAGTGCTCTGGGTGCTTAGTGCTCAGTACTCAGGGTGCTGGGTGCTCAGTACTCATGGTGCTGGGTGCTCATTCTCAGGGTGCTGGGTGCTCAGTGCTCGGGTTGCTGGGTGCTCAGTACTCAGGGTGCTGGGGGCTCAGTACTCAGGGTGCTGGGTGCTCAGTACTCAAGGTGCTCGGTTCTCAGTACTCAGGGTGCTGGGTGCTCATTCTCGGGGTGCTGGGTGCTCAGTGCTCGGGGTGCTGGGTGCTCAGTACTCAGGGTGCTGGTGGCTCAGTACTCAGGGTGCTGGGTGCTCAGTACTCAGGGTGATCTGTTCTCAGTACTCAGGTTGCTGTGTGCTCAGTGCTCATGGTGCTGGGTGCTCAGTACTCAGCTTGCTGGTTGCTCAGTACTCAGGGTGCTGGGTGCTCAGTGCTCAGGGTGCTGGGTGCTCAGTGCTCGGGGTGCTGGGTGCTCAGGGCTGTGGTGCTGGGTGCTCAGTGCTCAGTGCTCAGGGTGCTGGGTGCTCAGTGCTCAGTGCTCAGGGTGCTGGTTGCTCAGTACTCAGGGTGCTGGGTGCTCAGTACTCAGGGTGCTGGGTGCTCAGTGCTCAGAGTGCTCTGTGCTCAGTACTCAGGGTGCTGGGTGCTCAGTGCTCGGGGTGCTGGGTGCTCAGTGCTCAGGGTGCTGGGTGCTCAGTACTCAGGGTGCTGGGTGCTCAGTACTCAGGGTGCTTGGTGCTCAGTACTCAGGGTGCTCAGTGCTCAGTACTCGGGGTGCTGGGTGCTCAGTGCTCAGGGTGCTCAGTGCTCAGTGCTCGGGGTGCTGGGTGCTCAGTGCTCGGGGTGCTGGGTGCTCAGTACTCGGGGTGCTGGGTGCTCAGTGCTTAGGGTGCTCAGTGCTCAGTACTCAGTGCTCAGGGTGCTCAGTGCTCAGTGCTCAGGGTGCTGGGTGTTCAGTACTCAGGGTGCTGGGTGCTCAGTACTCAGGGTGCTGGGTGCTCAGTACTCATGGTGCTGGGTGCTCAGTGCTCGGGGTGCTCGGTGCTCAGTATTCGGGGTGCAGGGTGCTCAGTACTCGGGGTGCTGGGTGCTCAGTGCTCAGGGAGCTGGGTGCTCAGTGCTCGGGGTGCTGGGTGCTCAGTGCTGAGGGTGTTGCTGGGTGCTCAGTACTCAGGGTGCTGGGTGCTCATTGCTCAGGGTGCTGGGTGCTCAGTACTAAGGGTGCTGGGTGCTCAGTACTCAGGGTGCTCGGTGCTCAGTACTCAGGGTGCTGGGTGCTCAGAGCTCAGGGTGCTGGGTACTCAGTTCTCAGGGTGCTGGGTGCTCAGTACTCTGGGTGTTGGGTGCTCAGTACTCAGGGTGCTGGGTGCTCCGTGCTCAGGGTGCTGGGTGCTCAGTGCTCAGGGTTTCTGGGTGCTCAGTGCTCATTGTGCTGGGTGCTCAGTACTCAGGGTGCTGGGTGCTTAGTGCTCGAGGTGCTCGGTGCTCAGTACTCAAGGTGCTGGGTGCTCAGTGCTCAGGGTGATGGGTGCTCAGTCCTCGGGGTGCTCCGTGCTCATGGTGCTGGGTGCTCAGTGCTCAGGGTGCTGGGTGCTCAGTGCTCGGGGTGCTGGGTGCTCAGTACTCAGTGTGCTCAGTGCTCGGGGAGCTCGGTGCTCAGTACTCAGGGTGCTGGGTGCTCAGTTCTCAGTGCTTGGGGTCATGGTTGCTCCGTGCTCGGGGTGCTGGGTGCTCAGTGCTCTGGGTGCTTAGTGCTCAGTACTCAGGGTGCTGGGTGCTCAGTACTCATGGTGCTGGGTGCTCATTCTCAGGGTGCTGGGTGCTCAGTGCTCGGGTTGCTGGGTGCTCAGTACTCAGGGTGCTGGGGGCTCAGAACTCAGGGTGCTGGGTGCTCATTCTCGGGGTGCTGGGTGCTCAGTGCTCGGGGTGCTGGGTGCTCAGTACTCAGGGTGCTGGGGGCTCAGTACTCAGGGTGCTGGGTGCTCAGTACTCAGGGTGCTGGGTGCTCAGTGCTCAGGGAGCTGGGTGCTCAGTGCTCGGGGTGCTGGGTGCTCAGTGCTGAGGGTGTTGCTGGGTGCTCAGTACTCAGGGTGCTGGGTGCTCATTGCTCAGGGTGCTGGGTGCTCAGTACTAAGGGTGCTGGGTGCTCAGTACTCAGGGTGCTCGGTGCTCAGTACTCAGGGTGCTGGGTGCTCAGTGCTCGGGGTGCTGGGTGCTCAGTACTCAGGGTGCTCTGGGCTCAGTACTCAGGGTGCAGGGTGCTCAGTACTCGGGGTGCTGGGTGCTCAGTGCTCAGGGAGCTGGGTGCTCAGTGCTCGGGGTGCTGGGTGCTCAGTGCTGAGGGTGTTGCTGGGTGCTCAGTACTCAGGGTGCTGGGTGCTCATTGCTCAGGGTGCTGGGTGCTCAGTACTAAGGGTGCTGGGTGCTCAGTACTCAGGGTGCTCGGTGCTCAGTACTCAGGGTGCTGGGTGCTCAGTGCTCAGGGTGCTGGGTACTCAGTACTCAGGGTGCTGGGTGCTCAGTACTAACTGTGCTGGGTGCTCAGTGCTCAGGGTGCTGGGTGCTCAGTGCTCAGGGAGCTGGGTGCTCAGTGCTCGGGGTGCTGGGTGCTCAGTGCTGAGGGTGTTGCTGGGTGCTCAGTACTCAGGGTGCTGGGTGCTCATTGCTCAGGGTGCTGGGTGCTCAGTACTAAGGGTGCTGGGTGCTCAGTACTCAGGGTGCTCGGTGCTCAGTACTCAGGGTGCTGGGTGCTCAGAGCTCAGGGTGCTGGGTACTCAGTTCTCAGGGTGCTGGGTGCTCAGTACTCTGGGTGTTGGGTGCTCAGTACTCAGGGTGCTGGGTGCTCCGTGCTCAGGGTGCTGGGTGCTCAGTGCTCAGGGTTTCTGGGTGCTCAGTGCTCATTGTGCTGGGTGCTCAGTACTCAGGGTGCTGGGTGCTTAGTGCTCGAGGTGCTCGGTGCTCAGTACTCAAGGTGCTGGGTGCTCAGTGCTCAGGGTGCTGGGTGCTCAGTGCTCGGGGTGCTGGGTGCTCAGTACTCAGTGTGCTCAGTGCTCGGGGAGCTCGGTGCTCAGTACTCAGGGTGCTGGGTGCTCAGTTCTCAGTGCTTGGGGTCATGGTTGCTCCGTGCTCGGGGTGCTGGGTGCTCAGTGCTCTGGGTGCTTAGTGCTCAGTACTCAGGGTGCTGGGTGCTCAGTACTCATGGTGCTGGGTGCTCATTCTCAGGGTGCTGGGTGCTCAGTGCTCGGGTTGCTGGGTGCTCAGTACTCAGGGTGCTGGGGGCTCAGAACTCAGGGTGCTGGGTGCTCATTCTCAGGGTGCTGGGTGCTCAGTGCTCGGGGTGCTGGGTGCTCAGTACTCAGGGTGCTGGGGGCTCAGTACTCAGGGTGCTGGGTGCTCAGTACTCATGGTGCTGGGTGCTCATTCTCAGGGTGCTGGGTGCTCAGTGCTCGGGTTGCTGGGTGCTCAGTACTCAGGGTGCTGGGGGCTCAGTACTCAGGGTGCTGGGTGCTCAGTACTCAAGGTGCTCGGTTCTCAGTACTCAGGGTGCTGGGTGCTCATTCTCGGGGTGCTGGGTGCTCAGTGCTCGGGGTGCTGGGTGCTCAGTACTCATGGTGCTGGTGGCTCAGTACTCAGGGTGCTGGGTGCTCAGTACTCAGGGTGATCTGTTCTCAGTACTCAGGTTGCTGGGTGCTCAGTGCTCATGGTGCTGGGTGCTCAGTACTCAGGTTGCTGGTTGCTCAGTACTCAGGGTGCTGGGTGCTCAGTGCTCAGTGTGCTGGGTGCTCAGTGCTCGGGGTGCTGGGTGCTCAGGGCTGTGGTGCTGGGTGCTCAGTGCTCAGTGCTCAGGGTGCTGGGTGCTCAGTGCTCAGTGCTCAGGGTGCTGGTTGCTCAGTACTCAGGGTGCTGGGTGCTCAGTACTCAGGGTGCTGGGTGCTCAGTGCTCAGAGTTCTCTGTGCTCAGTACTCAGGGTGCTGGGTGCTCAGTGCTCGGGGTGCTGGGTGCTCAGTGCTCAGGGTGCTGGGTGCTCAGTACTCAGGGTGCTGGCTGCTCAGTACTCAGGGTGCTTGGTGCTCAGTACTCAGGGTGCTCAGTGCTCAGTACTCGGGGTGCTGGGTGCTCAGTGCTCAGGGTGCTCAGTGCTCAGTGCTCGGGGTGCTGGGTGCTCAGTGCTCGGGGTGCTGGGTGCTCAGTACTCGGGGTGCTGGGTGCTCAGTGCTTAGGGTGCTCAGTGCTCAGTACTCAGTGCTCAGGGTGCTCAGTGCTCAGTGCTCAGGGTGCTGGGTGTTCAGTACTCAGGGTGCTGGGTGCTCAGTACTCAGGGTGCTGGGTGCTCAGTACTCATGGTGCTGGGTGCTCAGTGCTCGGGGTGCTCGGTGCTCAGTACTCGGGGTGCAGGGTGCTCAGTACTCTGGGTGCTGGGTGCTCAGTGCTCAGGGAGCTGGGTGCTCAGTGCTCGGGGTGCTGGGTGCTCAGTGCTGAGGGTGTTGCTGGGTGCTCAGTACTCAGGGTGCTGGGTGCTCATTGCTCAGGGTGCTGGGTGCTCAGTACTAAGGGTACTGGGTGCTCAGTACTCAGGGTGCTCGGTGCTCAGTACTCAGGGTGCTGGGTGCTCAGAGCTCAGGGTGCTGGGTACTCAGTTCTCAGGGTGCTGGGTGCTCAGTACTCTGGGTGTTGGGTGCTCAGTACTCAGGGTGCTGGGTGCTCCGTGCTCAGGGTGCTGGGTGCTCAGTGCTCAGGGTTTCTGGGTGCTCAGTGCTCATTGTGCTGGGTGCTCAGTACTCAGGGTGCTGGGTGCTTAGTGCTCGAGGTGCTCGGTGCTCAGTACTCAAGGTGCTGGGTGCTCAGTGCTCAGGGTGATGGGTGCTCAGTCCTCGGGGTGCTCCGTGCTCATGGTGCTGGGTGCTCAGTGCTCAGGGTGCTGGGTGCTCAGTGCTCGGGGTGCTGGGTGCTCAGTACTCAGTGTGCTCAGTGCTCGGGGAGCTCGGTGCTCAGTACTCAGGGTGCTGGGTGCTCAGTTCTCAGTGCTTGGGGTCATGGTTGCTCCGTGCTCGGGGTGCTGGGTGCTCAGTTCTCTGGGTGCTTAGTGCTCAGTACTCAGGGTGCTGGGTGCTCAGTACTCATGGTGCTGGGTGCTCATTCTCAGGGTGCTGGGTGCTCAGTGCTCGGGTTGCTGGGTGCTCAGTACTCAGGGTGCTGGGGGCTCAGAACTCAGGGTGCTGGGTGCTCATTCTCAGGGTGCTGGGTGCTCAGTGCTCGGGGTGCTGGGTGCTCAGTACTCAGGGTGCTGGGGGCTCAGTACTCAGGGTGCTGGGTGCTCAGTACTCATGGTGCTGGGTGCTCATTCTCAGGGTGCTGGGTGCTCAGTGCTCGGGTTGCTGGGTGCTCAGTACTCAGGGTGCTGGGGGCTCAGTACTCAGGGTGCTGGGTGCTCAGTACTCAAGGTGCTCGGTTCTCAGTACTCAGGGTGCTGGGTGCTCATTCTCGGGGTGCTGGGTGCTCAGTGCTCGGGGTGCTGGGTGCTCAGTACTCAGGGTGCTGGTGGCTCAGTACTCAGGGTGCTGGGTGCTCAGTACTCAGGGTGATCTGTTCTCAGTACTCAGGTTGCTGGGTGCTCAGTGCTCATGGTGCTGGGTGCTCAGTACTCAGGTTGCTGGTTGCTCAGTACTCAGGGTGCTGGGTGCTCAGTGCTCAGGGTGCTGGGTGCTCAGTGCTCGGGGTGCTGGGTGCTCAGGGCTGTGGTGCTGGGTGCTCAGTGCTCAGTGCTCAGGGTGCTGGGTGCTCAGTGCTCAGTGCTCAGGGTGCTGGTTGCTCAGTACTCAGGGTGCTGGGTGCTCAGTACTCAGGGTGCTGGGTGCTCAGTGCTCAGAGTGCTCTGTGCTCAGTACTCAGGGTGCTGGGTGCTCAGTGCTCGGGGTGCTGGGTGCTCAGTGCTCAGGGTGCTGGGTGCTCAGTACTCAGGGTGCTGGCTGCTCAGTACTCAGGGTGCTTGGTGCTCAGTACTAAGGGTGCTCAGTGCTCAGTACTCGGGGTGCTGGGTGCTCAGTGCTCAGGGTGCTCAGTGCTCAGTGCTCGGCGTGCTGGGTGCTCAGTGCTCGGGGTGCTGGGTGCTCAGTACTCGGGGTGCTGGGTGCTCAGTGCTTAGGGTGCTCAGTGCTCAGTACTCAGTGCTCAGGGTGCTCAGTGCTCAGTGCTCAGGGTGCTGGGTGTTCAGTACTCAGGGTGCTGGGTGCTCAGTACTCAGCGTGCTGGGTGCTCAGTACTCATGGTGCTGGGTGCTCAGTGCTCGGGGTGCTCGGTGCTCAGTACTCGGGGTGCAGGGTGCTCAGTACTCTGGGTGCTGGGTGCTCAGTGCTCAGGGAGCTGGGTGCTCAGTGCTCGGGGTGCTGGGTGCTCAGTGCTGAGGGTGTTGCTGGGTGCTCAGTACTGAGGGTGCTGGGTGCTCATTGCTCAGGGTGCTGGGTGCTCAGTACTAAGGGTGCTGGGTGCTCAGTACTCAGGGTGCTCGGTGCTCAGTACTCAGGGTACTGGGTGCTCAGAGCTCAGGGTGCTGGGTACTCAGTTCTCAGGGTGCTGGGTGCTCAGTGCTCTGGGTGCTTAGTGCTCAGTACTCAGGGTGCTGGGTGCTCAGTACTCATGGTGCTGGGTGCTCATTCTCAGGGTGCTGGGTGCTCAGTGCTCGGGTTGCTGGGTGCTCAGTACTCAGGGTGCTGGGGGCTCAGAACTCAGGGTGCTGGGTGATCATTCTCAGGGTGCTGGGTGCTCAGTGCTCGGGGTGCTGGGTGCTCAGTACTCAGGGTGCTGGGGGCTCAGTACTCAGGGTGCTGGGTGCTCAGTACTCATGGTGCTGGGTGCTCATTCTCAGGGTGCTGGGTGCTCAGTGCTCGGGTTGCTGGGTGCTCAGTACTCAGGGTGCTGGGGGCTCAGTACTCAGGGTGCTGGGTGCTCAGTACTCAAGGTGCTCGGTTCTCAGTACTCAGGGTGCTGGGTGCTCATTCTCGGGGTGCTGGGTGCTCAGTGCTCGGGGTGCTGGGTGCTCAGTACTCAGGGTGCTGGTGGCTCAGTACTCAGGGTGCTGGGTGCTCAGTACTCAGGGTGATCTGTTCTCAGTACTCAGGTTGCTGGGTGCTCAGTGCTCATGGTGCTGGGTGCTCAGTACTCAGGTTGCTGGTTGCTCAGTACTCAGGGTGCTGGGTGCTCAGTGCTCAGGGTGCTGGGTGCTCAGTGCTCGGGGTGCTGGGTGCTCAGGGCTGTGGTGCTGGGTGCTCAGTGCTCAGTGCTCAGGGTGCTGGGTGCTCAGTGCTCAGTGCTCAGGGTGCTGGTTGCTCAGTACTCAGGGTGCTGGGTGCTCAGTACTCAGGGTGCTGGGTGCTCAGTGCTCAGAGTGCTCTGTGCTCAGTACTCAGGGTGCTGGGTGCTCAGTGCTCGGGGTGCTGGGTGCTCAGTGCTCAGGGTGCTGGGTGCTCAGTACTCAGGGTGCTGGCTGCTCAGTACTCAGGGTGCTTGGTGCTCAGTACTCAGGGTGCTCAGTGCTCAGTACTCGGGGTGCTGGGTGCTCAGTGCTCAGGGTGCTCAGTGCTCAGTGCTCGGGGTGCTGGGTGCTCAGTGCTCGGGGTGCTGGGTGCTCAGTACTCGGGGTGCTGGGTGCTCAGTGCTTAGGGTGCTCAGTGCTCAGTACTCAGTGCTCAGGGTGCTCAGTGCTCAGTGCTCAGGGTGCTGGGTGTTCAGTACTCAGGGTGCTGGGTGCTCAGTACTCAGCGTGCTGGGTGCTCAGTACTCATGGTGCTGGGTGCTCAGTGCTCGGGGTGCTCGGTGCTCAGTACTCGGGGTGCAGGGTTCTCAGTACTCTGGGTGCTGGGTGCTCAGTGCTCAGGGAGCTGGGTGCTCAGTGCTCGGGGTGCTGGGTGCTCAGTGCTGAGGGTGTTGCTGGGTGCTCAGTACTGAGGGTGCTGGGTGCTCATTGCTCAGGGTGCTGGGTGCTCAGTACTAAGGGTGCTGGGTGCTCAGTACTCAGGGTGCTCGGTGCTCAGTACTCAGGGTGCTGGGTGCTCAGAGCTCAGGGTGCTGGGTACTCAGTTCTCAGGGTGCTGGGTGCTCAGTACTCTGGGTGTTGGGTGCTCAGTACTCAGGGTGCTGGGTGCTCCGTGCTCAGGGTGCTGGGTGCTCAGTGCTCAGGGTTTCTGGGTGCTCAGTGCTCATTGTGCTGGGTGCTCAGTACTCAGGGTGCTGGGTGCTTAGTGCTCGAGGTGCTCGGTGCTCAGTACTCAAGGTGCTGGGTGCTCAGTGCTCAGGGTGATGGGTGCTCAGTCCTCGGGGTGCTCCGTGCTCATGGTGCTGGGTGCTCAGTGCTCAGGGTGCTGGGTGCTCAGTGCTCGGGGTGCTGGATGCTCAGTGCTCAGTGCACAGGGTGCTGGGTGCTCAGTCTTCGGGGTGCTGGGTGCTCAGTACTCATGGTGCTGGGTACTCAGTGCTCAGGGTGCTCATTCTCGGGGTGCTGGGTGCTCAGTACTCAGGGTGCTGGGTGCTCAGTGCTCGGGGTGCTGGGTGCTCAGTGCTCGGGGTGCTCGGTGCTCAGTACTCAGGGTGCTGGGTGCTCAGTACTCAGGGTGCTCAGTGTTCGGGGAGCTCGGTGCTCAGTACTCAGGGTGCTGGGTGTTCAGTGCTCGGGGTGCTCGGTGCTCAGTACTCAGGGTTCTCAGTGCTCAGTGCTCAGGGTGCTGGGTGCTCAGTACTCATGGTGCTCAGTGCTCAGTACTCGGGGTGCAGGGTGCTCAGTACTCAGAGTGCTCAGTGCTCAGTACTCGGGGTGCTGGGTGCTCAGTGCTCAGGGTGCTCAGTGCTCAGTGCTCGGGGTGCTGGGTGCTCAGTTCTCAGGGTGCTCGGTGCTCAGTACTCGGGGTGCTGGGTGCTCAGTGCTCAGGGTGCTGGATGCTCAGTGCTCGGGGTGCTGGGTGCTCAGTGCTCAGGGTGCTGGGTGCTCAGTGCCCGGGTGCTCAGTGCTCAGTACTCAGAGTGCTGGGTGCTCAGTACTCAGGGTGCTGGGTGCTCAGTGCTCAGGGTGCTGGGTGCTCAGTACTCAGGGTGCTGGGTGCTCAGTACTCAGGGTGCTAAGAGCTCAGGGTGCTCAGTGCTCGGGGTGCTGGATGCTCAGTGCTCAGTGCACAGGGTGCTGGGTGCTCAGTCCTCGGGGTGCTGGGTGCTCAGTACTCAGGGTGCTGGGTGCTCAGTACTCAGGGTGCTGGGTGCTCAGTGCTCAGGGTGCTGGGTGCTCAGTGCTCTGGGTGCTGGGTGCTCAGTGCTCAGGGTGCTGGGTGCTCAGTGCTCACGGTGCTGGGTGCTCAGTGCTCGGGGTGCTGGGTGCTGAGTGCTCAGGGTGCTGGGTGCTCAGTGCTCGGGGTGCTCGGTGCTCAGTACACAGGGTGCTGGGTTCTCAGTGCTCGGGGTGCTGGGTGCTCAGTGCTCAGTACTCAGGGTGCTGGGTGCTCAGTGCTCGGGGTGCTGGGTGCTCAGTACTCAGCGTGCTGGGTGCTCAGTACTCAGGGTGCTGGGTGCTCAGTGCTCAGGGTGCTGGGTGCTCAGTGCTCAGGGTGCTGGGTGCTCAGTTATCGGGGTGCTGGGTGCTCAGTACTCAGGGTGCTCAGTGCTCGGGGAGCTCGGTGCTCAGTACTCAGGGTGCTGGGTGCTCAGTACTCAGTGCTCGGGGTCCTGGGTGCTCCGTGCTCGGGGTGCTGGGTGCTCAGTGCTCTGGCTGCTTAGTACTCAGTACTCAGGGTGCTGGGTGCTCAGTACTCAGGGTGCTCAGTGCTCGGGGTGCTGGGTGCTCAGTGCTCAGGGTGATCGGTGCTCAGTACTCAGGATGCTGGGTGCTCAGTACTCAGGGTGCTGGGTGCTCAGTACTCAGGGTGCTGGTTGCTCAGTCCTCAGGGTGCTCAGTGCTCAGGGTGCTGTGTGCTCAGTGCTCGGGGTGCTCGGTGCTCAGTATTCAGGGTGCTGAGTGCTCAGTACTCAGGGTGCTGGGTGCTCAGTACTCAGGGTGCTGGGTGCTCAGTGCTCGGGGTGCTGGGTGCTCAGTGCTCAGGGTGCTCAGTGCTCAGTACTCAGGGTGCTCAGTGCTCAGTACTCAGGGTGCTGGGTGCTCAGTGCTCAGGGTGCTGGGTGCTCAGTGCTCGGGGGTACTGGGTACTCAGTGCTCAGTACACAGGGTGCTGAGTGCTCAGTGCTCGGGGTGCTGGGTGCTCAGTGCTCAGTACTCAGGGTGCTGGGTGCTCAGTGCTCGGGGTGCTGGGTGCTCAGTGCTCGGGGTGCTCGGTGCTCAGTACTCAGGGTTCTCAGTGCTCAGTGCTCAGGGTGCTGGTTGCTCAGTACTCAGGGTGCTCAGTGCTCAGTACTCGGGGTGCTGGGTGCTCAGTACTCAGGGTGCTCAGTGCTCAGTACTCGGGGTGCTGGGTGCTCAGTGCTCAGGGTGCTCAGTGCTCAGTGTTCGGGGTGCTGGGTGCTCAGTGCTCGAGGTGCTGGGTGCTCAGTGCTCAGAGTGCTGGGTGCTCAGTACTCAGGTTGCTGGGTGCTCAGTGCTCAGGGTGCTGGGTGCTCAGTACTCAGGGTGCTGGGTGCTCAGTACTCATGGTGCTGGGTACTCAGTGCTCAGGGTGCTAATTCTCGGGGTGCTGGGTGCTCAGTACTCAGGGTGCTGGGTGCTCAGTGCTCGGGGTGCTGGGTGCTCAGTGCTCGGGGTGCTCGGTGCTCAGTACTCAGGGTGCTGGGTGCTCAGTACTCAGGGTGCTCAGTGTTCGGGGAGCTCGGTGCTCAGTACTCAGGGTGCTGGGTGTTCAGTGCTCGGGGTGCTCGGTGCTCAGTACTCAGGGTTCTCAGTGCTCAGTGCTCAGGGTGCTTGGTGCTCAGTACTCATGGTGCTCAGTGCTCAGTACTCGGGGTGCTGGGTGCTCAGTACTCAGGGTGCTCAGTGCTCAGTACTCGGGGTGCTGGGTGCTCAGTGCTCAGGGTGCTCAGTGCTCAGTGCTCGGGGTGCTGGGTGCTCAGTTCTCGGGGTGCTCGGTGCTCAGTACTCGTGGTGCTGGGTGCTCAGTGCTCAGGGTGCTGGGTGCGCAGTGCTCGGGGTGCTGGGTGCTCAGTGCTCAGGGTGCTGGGTGCTCAGTGCCCGGGTGCTCAGTGCTCAGTACTCAGAGTGCTGGGTGCTCAGTACTCAGGGTGCTGGGTGCTCAGTGCTCAGGGTGCTGGGTGCTCAGTACTCAGGGTGCTGGGTGCTCAGTGCCCGGGTGCTCAGTGCTCAGTACTCAGAGTGCTGGGTGCTCAGTGCTCTGGGTGCTGGGTGCTCAGTGCTCAGGGTGCTGGGTGCTCAGTGCTCACGGTGCTGGGTGCTCAGTGCTCGGGGTGCTGGGTGCTGAGTGCTCAGGGTGCTGGGTGCTCAGTGCTCGGGGTGCTCGGTGCTCAGTACACAGGGTGCTGGGTGCTCAGTGCTCGGGGTGCTGGGTGCTCAGTGCTCAGTACTCAGGGTGCTGGGTGCTCAGTGCTCGGGGTGCTGGGTGCTCAGTACTCAGCGTGCTGGGTGCTCAGTACTCAGGGTGCTGGGTGCTCATTGCTCAGGGTGCTGGGTGCTCAGTGCTCAGGGTGCTGGGTGCTCAGTGATCGGGGTGCTGGGTGCTCAGTACTCAGGGTGCTCAGTGCTCGGGGAGCTCGGTGCTCAGTACTCGGGGTGCTGGGTGCTAAGTACTCAGTGCTCGGAGTCCTGGGTGCTCCGTGCTCGGGGTGCTGGGTGCTCAGTGCTCTGGGTGCTTAGTGCTCAGTAGTCAGGGTGCTGGGTGCTCAGTACTCAGGGTGCTCAGTGCTCGGGGTGCTGGTTGCTCAGTGCTCAGGGTGATCGGTGCTCAGTACTCAGGATGCTGGGTGCTCAGTACTCAGGGTGCTGGGTGCTGAGTCCTCAGGGAGCTCAGTGCTCAGGGTGCTGGGTGCTCAGTGCTCGGGGTGCTCGGTGCTCAGTACTCAGGGTGCTGAGTGATCAGTACTCAGGGTGCTGGGTGCTCAGTACTCAGGGTGCTGGGTGCTCAGTGCTCGGGGTGCTGGGTGCTCAGTGCTCAGGGTGCTCAGTGCTCAGTACTCAGGGTGCTCAGTGCTCAGTACTCAGGGTGCTGGGTGCTCAGTGCTCAGGGTGCTGGGTGCTCAGTGCTCGGGGGTACTGGGTACTCAGTGCTCAGTACACAGGGTGCTGAGTGCTCAGTGCTCGGGGTGCTGGGTGCTCAGTGCTCAGTACTCAGGGTGCTGGGTGCTCAGTGCTCGGGGTGCTGGGTGCTCAGTGCTCGGGGTGCTCGGTGCTCAGTACTCAGGGTTCTCAGTGCTCAGTGCTCAGGGTGCTGGGTGCTCAGTACTCAGGGTGCTCAGTGCTCCGTACTCAGGGTGCTGGGTGCTCAGTACTCAGGGTGCTCAGTGCTCAGTACTCGGGGTGCTGGGTGCTCAGTGCTCAGGGTGCTCAGTGCTCAGTGCTCGGGGTGCTGGGTGCTCAGTGCTCGGGGTGCTGGGTGCTCAGTGCTCAGAGTGCTGGGTGCTCAGTACTCGGGGTGCTCGGTGCTCAGTACTCAGGATGCTGAGTGCTCAGTACCCAGGGTGCTGGGTGCTCAGTACTCAGGGTGCTGGGTGCTCAGTGCTCGGGGTGCTGGGTGCTCAGTGCTCACGGTGCTCAGCTCTCAGTACTCAGGGTGCTCAGTGCTCAGTACTCAGGGTGCTGGGTGCTCAGTGCTCAGGGTGCTGGGTGCTCAGTGCTCGGGGGTACTGGGTACTCAGTGCTCAGTACACAGGGTGCTGAGTGCTCAGTGCTCGGGGTGCTGGGTGCTCAGTGCTCGGGGTGCTGGGTGCTCAGTGCTCAGGGTGCTCGGTGCTCAGTACTCAGGGTTCTTAGTGCTCAGTACTCAGGGTGCTGGGTGCTCAGTGCTCGGGTTGCTGGGTGCTCAGTGCTCAGGGTGCTCGGTGCTCAGTACTCAGGGTTCTTAGTGCTCAGTGCTCAGGGTGCTGGGTGCTCAGTACTCAGGGTGCTCAGTGCTCAGTACTCGGGGTGCTGGGTGCTCAGTGCTCAGGGTGCTCAGTGCTCAGTGCTCGGGGTGCTGGGTGCTCAGTGCTCGGGGTGCTGGGTGCTCAGTGCTCAGAGTGCTGGGTGCTCAGTACTCAGGTTGCTGGGTGCTCAGTGCTCAGGGTGCTGGGTGCTCAGTACTCAGGGTGCTGGGTGCTCAGTACTCATGGTGCTGGGTACTCAGTGCTCAGGGTGCTCATTCTCGGGGTGCTGGGTGCTCAGTACTCAGGGTGCTGGGTGCTCAGTTCTCGGGGTGCTGGGTGCTCAGTGCTCGGGGTGCTCGGTGCTCAGTACTCAGGGTGCTGGGTGCTCAGTACTCAGGGTGCTCAGTGTTCGGGGAGCTCGGTGCTCAGTACTCAGGGTGCTGGGTGTTCAGTGCTCGGGGTGCTCGGTGCTCAGTACTCAGGGTTCTCAGTGCTCAGTGCTCAGGGTGCTGGGTGCTCAGTACTCATGGTGCTCAGTGCTCAGTACTCGGGGTGCTGGGTGCTCAGTACTCAGGGTGCTCAGTGCTCAGTACTCGGGGTGCTGGGTGCTCAGTGCTCAGGGTGCTCAGTGCTCAGTGCTCAGGGTGCTGGGTCCTCAGTTCTCGGGGTGCTCGGTGCTCAGTACTCGGGGTGCTGGGTGCTCAGTGCTCAGGGTGCTGGGTGCTCAGTGCTCGGGGTGCTGGGTGCTCAGTGCTCAGGGTGCTGGGTGCTCAGTGCCCGGGTGCTCAGTGCTCAGTACTCAGAGTGCTGGGTGCTCAGTACTCAGGGTGCTCAGTGTTCGGGGAGCTCGGTGCTCAGTACTCAGGGTGCTGGGTGCTCAGTACTCGGGGTGCTGGGTGCTCAGTGCTCAGGGTGCTGGGTGCTCAGTGCTCGGGGTGCTGGGTGCTCAGTGCTCAGGGTGCTCAGTGTTCGGGGAGCTCGGTGCTCAGTACTCAGGGTGCTGGGTGTTCATTGCTCGGGGTGCTCGGTGCTCAGTACTCAGGGTTCTCAGTGCTCAGTGCTCAGGGTGCTGGGTGCTCAGTACTCATGGTGCTCAGTGCTCAGTACTCGGGGTGCTGGGTGCTCAGTACTCAGGGTGCTCAGTGCTCAGTACTCGGGGTGCTGGGTGCTCAGTGCTCAGGGTGCTGGGTGCTCAGTGCTCGGGGTGCTGGGTGCTCAGTGCTCAGGGTGCTGGGTGCTCAGTGCCCGGGTGCTCAGTGCTCAGTACTCAGAGTGCTGGGTGCTCAGTACTCAGGGTGCTGGGTGCTCAGTGCTCAGGGTGCTGGGTGCTCAGTACTCAGGGTGCTGGGTGCTCAGTACTCAGGGTGCTAAGAGCTCAGGGTGCTCAGTGCTCGGGGTGCTGGATGCTCAGTGCTCAGTGCACAGGGTGCTGGGTGCTCAGTCCTCGGGGTGCTGGGTGCTCAGTACTCAGGGTGCTGGGTGCTCAGTACTCAGGGTGCTGGGTGCTCAGTGCTCAGGGTGCTGGGTGCTCAGTGCTCTGGGTGCTGGGTGCTCAGTGCACAGGGTGCTGGGTGCTCAGTGCTCACGGTGCTGGGTGCTCAGTGCTCGGGGTGCTCGGTGCTCAGTACACAGGGTGCTGGGTGCTCAGTGCTCGGGGTGCTGGGTGATCAGTGCTCAGTACTCAGGGTGCTCAGTGCTCTGGGTGCTTAGTGCTCAGTACTCATGGTGCTGGGTGCTCAGTACTCAGGGTGCTCAGTGCTCGGGGTGCTGGGTGCTCAGTGCTCAGAGTGCTGGGTGCTCAGTACTCAGGTTGCTGGGTGCTCAGTGCTCAGGGTGCTGGGTGCTCAGTACTCAGGGTGCTGGGTGCTCAGAACTCATGGTGCTGGGTGCTCAGTGCTCAGGGTGCTGGGTGCTCAGTGCTCGGGGTGCTCGGTGCTCAGTACTCAGGGTGCTGGGTGCTCAGTACTCAGGGTGCTCAGTGTTCGGGGAGCTCGGTGCTCAGTACTCAGTGTGCTGGGTGTTCAGTGCTCCGGGTGCTCGTTGCTCAGTACTCAGGGTTCTCAGTGCTCAGTGCTCAGGGTGCTGGGTGCTCAGTACTCATGGTGCTCACTGCTCAGTAGTCGCGGTGCTGGGTGCTCAGTACTCAGAGTGCTCAGTGCTCAGTACTCGGGGTTCTGGGTGCTCAGTGCTCAGGGTGCTCAGTGCTCAGTGCTCGGGGTGCTGGGTGCTCAGTTCTCAGGGTGCTCGGTGCTCAGTACTCGGGGTGCTGGGTGCTCAGTGCTCAGGGTCCTGGGTGCTCAGTGCTCGGGGTGCTGGGTGCTCAGTGCTCAGGGTGCTGGGTGCTCAGTGCCCGGGTGCTCAGTGCTCAGTACTCAGAGTGCTGGGTGCTCAGTACTCAGGGTGCTGGGTGCTCAGTGCTCAGGGTGCTGGGTGCTCAGTACTCAGGGTGCTGGGTGCTCAGTACTCAGGGTGCTAAGAGCTCAGGGTGCTCAGTGCTCGGGGTGCTCAGTGCTCAGTACTCGGGGTGCTGGGTGCTCAGTGCTCAGGGTGCTCAGTGCTCGGGGTGCTAGGTGCTCAGTGCTCGGGGTGCTGGGTGCTCAGTGCTCAGAGTGCTGGGTGCTCAGTACTCAGGTTGCTGGGTGCTCAGTGCTCAGGGTGCTGGGTGCTCAGTACTCAGGGTGCTGGGTGCTCAGAACTCATGGTGCTGGGTGCTCAGTGCTCAGGGTGCTGTATGCTCAGTGCTCGGGGTGCTCGGTGCTCAGTACTCAGGATGCTGAGTGCTCAGTACTCAGGGTGCTGAGTGCTCAGTACTCAGGGTGCTCAGTGCTCAGTGCTCGGGGTGCTGGGTGCTCAGTGCTCGGGGTCCTGGGTGCTCAGTGCTCAGAGTGCTGGGTGCTCAGTACTCAGGTTGCTGGGTGCTCAGTGCTCAGGGTGCTGGGTGCTCAGTACTCAGGGTGCTGGGTGCTCAGTACTCATGGTGCTGGGTACTCAGTACTCAGGGTGCTCATTCTCGGGGTGCTGGGTGCTCAGTACTCAGGGTGCTGGGTGCTCAGTGCTCAGGGTGCTGGGTGCTCAGTACTCAGGGTGCTGGGTGCTCAGTACTCAGGGTGCTAAGAGCTCAGGGTGCTCAGTGCTCGGGGTGCTGGATGCTCAGTGCTCAGTGCACAGGGTGCTGGGTGCTCAGTCTTCGGGGTGCTGGGTGCTCAGTACTCATGGTGCTGGGTACTCAGTGCTCAGGGTGCTCATTCTCGGGGTGCTGGGTGCTCAGTACTCAGGGTGCTGGGTGCTCAGTGCTCGGGGTGCTGGGTGCTCAGTGCTCGGGGTGCTCGGTGCTCAGTACTCAGGGTGCTGGGTGCTCAGTACTCAGGGTGCTCAGTGTTCGGGGAGCTCGGTGCTCAGTACTCAGGGTGCTGGGTGTTCAGTGCTCGGGGTGCTCGGTGCTCAGTACTCAGGGTTCTCAGTGCTCAGTGCTCAGGGTGCTGGGTGCTCAGTACTCATGGTGCTCAGTGCTCAGTACTAGGGTGCAGGGTGCTCAGTACTCAGAGTGCTCAGTGCTCAGTACTCGGGGTGCTGGGTGCTCAGTGCTCAGGGTGCTCAGTGCTCAGTGCTCGGGGTGCTGGGTGCTCAGTTCTCAGGGTGCTCGGTGCTCAGTACTCGGGGTGCTGGGTGCTCAGTGCTCAGGGTGCTGGGTGCTCAGTGCTCGGGGTGCTGGGTGCTCAGTGCTCAGGGTGCTGGGTGCTCAGTGCCCGGGTGCTCAGTGCTCAGTACTCAGAGTGCTGGGTGCTCAGTACTCAGGGTGCTGGGTGCTCAGTGCTCAGGGTGCTGGGTGCTCAGTACTCAGGGTGCTGGGTGCTCAGTACTCAGGGTGCTAAGAGCTCAGGGTGCTCAGTGCTCGGGGTGCTGGATGCTCAGTGCTCAGTGCACAGGGTGCTGGGTGCTCAGTCCTCGGGGTGCTGGGTGCTCAGTACTCAGGGTGCTGGGTGCTCAGTACTCAGGGTGCTGGGTGCTCAGTGCTCAGGGTGCTGGGTGCTCAGTGCTCTGGGTGCTGGGTGCTCAGTGCTCAGGGTGCTGGGTGCTCAGTGCTCACGGTGCTGGGTGCTCAGTGCTCGGGGTGCTGGGTGCTGAGTGCTCAGGGTGCTGGGTGCTCAGTGCTCGGGGTGCTCGGTGCTCAGTACACAGGGTGCTGGGTTCTCAGTGCTCGGGGTGCTGGGTGCTCAGTGCTCAGTACTCAGGGTGCTGGGTGCTCAGTGCTCGGGGTGCTGGGTGCTCAGTACTCAGCGTGCTGGGTGCTCAGTACTCAGGGTGCTGGGTGCTCAGTGCTCAGGGTGCTGGGTGCTCAGTGCTCAGGGTGCTGGGTGCTCAGTTATCGGGGTGCTGGGTGCTCAGTACTCAGGGTGCTCAGTGCTCGGGGAGCTCGGTGCTCAGTACTCAGGGTGCTGGGTGCTCAGTACTCAGTGCTCGGGGTCCTGGGTGCTCCGTGCTCGGGGTGCTGGGTGCTCAGTGCTCTGGCTGCTTAGTACTCAGTACTCAGGGTGCTGGGTGCTCAGTACTCAGGGTGCTCAGTGCTCGGGGTGCTGGGTGCTCAGTGCTCAGGGTGATCGGTGCTCAGTACTCAGGATGCTGGGTGCTCAGTACTCAGGGTGCTGGGTGCTCAGTACTCAGGGTGCTGGTTGCTCAGTCCTCAGGGTGCTCAGTGCTCAGGGTGCTGTGTGCTCAGTGCTCGGGGTGCTCGGTGCTCAGTATTCAGGGTGCTGAGTGCTCAGTACTCAGGGTGCTGGGTGCTCAGTACTCAGGGTGCTGGGTGCTCAGTGCTCGGGGTGCTGGGTGCTCAGTGCTCAGGGTGCTCAGTGCTCAGTACTCAGGGTGCTCAGTGCTCAGTACTCAGGGTGCTGGGTGCTCAGTGCTCAGGGTGCTGGGTGCTCAGTGCTCGGGGGTACTGGGTACTCAGTGCTCAGTACACAGGGTGCTGAGTGCTCAGTGCTCGGGGTGCTGGGTGCTCAGTGCTCAGTACTCAGGGTGCTGGGTGCTCAGTGCTCGGGGTGCTGGGTGCTCAGTGCTCGGGGTGCTCGGTGCTCAGTACTCAGGGTTCTCAGTGCTCAGTGCTCAGGGTGCTGGTTGCTCAGTACTCAGGGTGCTCAGTGCTCAGTACTCGGGGTGCTGGGTGCTCAGTACTCAGGGTGCTCAGTGCTCAGTACTCGGGGTGCTGGGTGCTCAGTGCTCAGGGTGCTCAGTGCTCAGTGCTCGGGGTGCTGGGTGCTCAGTGCTCGAGGTGCTGGGTGCTCAGTGCTCAGAGTGCTGGGTGCTCAGTACTCAGGTTGCTGGGTGCTCAGTGCTCAGGGTGCTGGGTGCTCAGTACTCAGGGTGCTGGGTGCTCAGTACTCATGGTGCTGGGTACTCAGTGCTCAGGGTGCTAATTCTCGGGGTGCTGGGTGCTCAGTACTCAGGGTGCTGGGTGCTCAGTGCTCGGGGTGCTGGGTGCTCAGTGCTCGGGGTGCTCGGTGCTCAGTACTCAGGGTGCTGGGTGCTCAGTACTCAGGGTGCTCAGTGTTCGGGGAGCTCGGTGCTCAGTACTCAGGGTGCTGGGTGTTCAGTGCTCGGGGTGCTCGGTGCTCAGTACTCAGGGTTCTCAGTGCTCAGTGCTCAGGGTGCTTGGTGCTCAGTACTCATGGTGCTCAGTGCTCAGTACTCGGGGTGCTGGGTGCTCAGTACTCAGGGTGCTCAGTGCTCAGTACTCGGGGTGCTGGGTGCTCAGTGCTCAGGGTGCTCAGTGCTCAGTGCTCGGGGTGCTGGGTGCTCAGTTCTCGGGGTGCTCGGTGCTCAGTACTCGTGGTGCTGGGTGCTCAGTGCTCAGGGTGCTGGGTGCGCAGTGCTCGGGGTGCTGGGTGCTCAGTGCTCAGGGTGCTGGGTGCTCAGTGCCCGGGTGCTCACTGCTCAGTACTCAGAGTGCTGGGTGCTCAGTACTCAGGGTGCTGGGTGCTCAGTGCTCAGGGTGCTGGGTGCTCAGTACTCAGGGTGCTGGGTGCTCAGTGCCCGGGTGCTCAGTGCTCAGTACTCAGAGTGCTGGGTGCTCAGTGCTCTGGGTGCTGGGTGCTCAGTGCTCAGGGTGCTGGGTGCTCAGTGCTCACGGTGCTGGGTGCTCAGTGCTCGGGGTGCTGGGTGCTGAGTGCTCAGGGTGCTGGGTGCTCAGTGCTCGGGGTGCTCGGTGCTCAGTACACAGGGTGCTGGGTGCTCAGTGCTCGGGGTGCTGGGTGCTCAGTGCTCAGTACTCAGGGTGCTGGGTGCTCAGTGCTCGGGGTGCTGGGTGCTCAGTACTCAGCGTGCTGGGTGCTCAGTACTCAGGGTGCTGGGTGCTCATTGCTCAGGGTGCTGGGTGCTCAGTGCTCAGGGTGCTGGGTGCTCAGTGATCGGGGTGCTGGGTGCTCAGTACTCAGGGTGCTCAGTGCTCGGGGAGCTCGGTGCTCAGTACTCGGGGTGCTGGGTGCTAAGTACTCAGTGCTCGGAGTCCTGGGTGCTCCGTGCTCGGGGTGCTGGGTGCTCAGTGCTCTGGGTGCTTAGTGCTCAGTAGTCAGGGTGCTGGGTGCTCAGTACTCAGGGTGCTCAGTGCTCGGGGTGCTGGTTGCTCAGTGCTCAGGGTGATCGGTGCTCAGTACTCAGGATGCTGGGTGCTCAGTACTCAGGGTGCTGGGTGCTGAGTCCTCAGGGTGCTCAGTGCTCAGGGTGCTGGGTGCTCAGTGCTCGGGGTGCTCGGTGCTCAGTACTCAGGGTGCTGAGTGATCAGTACTCAGGGTGCTGGGTGCTCAGTACTCAGGGTGCTGGGTGCTCAGTGCTCGGGGTGCTGGGTGCTCAGTGCTCAGGGTGCTCAGTGCTCAGTACTCAGGGTGCTCAGTGCTCAGTACTCAGGGTGCTGGGTGCTCAGTGCTCAGGGTGCTGGGTGCTCAGTGCTCGGGGGTACTGGGTACTCAGTGCTCAGTACACAGGGTGCTGAGTGCTCAGTGCTCGGGGTGCTGGGTGCTCAGTGCTCAGTACTCAGGGTGCTGGGTGCTCAGTGCTCGGGGTGCTGGGTGCTCAGTGCTCGGGGTGCTCGGTGCTCAGTACTCAGGGTTCTCAGTGCTCAGTGCTCAGGGTGCTGGGTGCTCAGTACTCAGGGTGCTCAGTGCTCCGTACTCAGGGTGCTGGGTGCTCAGTACTCAGGGTGCTCAGTGCTCAGTACTCGGGGTGCTGGGTGCTCAGTGCTCAGGGTGCTCAGTGCTCAGTGCTCGGGGTGCTGGGTGCTCAGTGCTCGGGGTGCTGGGTGCTCAGTGCTCAGAGTGCTGGGTGCTCAGTACTCAGGTTGCTGGGTGCTCAGTGCTCAGGGTGCTGGGTGCTCAGTACGCAGGGTGCTGGGTGCTCAGAACTCATGGTGCTGGGTGCTCAGTGCTCAGGGTGCTGGGTGCTCAGTGCTCGGGGTGCTCGGTGCTCAGTACTCAGGATGCTGAGTGCTCAGTACCCAGGGTGCTGGGTGCTCAGTACTCAGGGTGCTGGGTGCTCAGTGCTCGGGGTGCTGGGTGCTCAGTGCTCACGGTGCTCAGCTCTCAGTACTCAGGGTGCTCAGTGCTCAGTACTCAGGGTGCTGGGTGCTCAGTGCTCAGGGTGCTGGGTGCTCAGTGCTCGGGGGTACTGGGTACTCAGTGCTCAGTACACAGGGTGCTGAGTGCTCAGTGCTCGGGGTGCTGGGTGCTCAGTGCTCGGGGTGCTGGGTGCTCAGTGCTCAGGGTGCTCGGTGCTCAGTACTCAGGGTTCTTAGTGCTCAGTACTCAGGGTGCTGGGTGCTCAGTGCTCGGGTTGCTGGGTGCTCAGTGCTCAGGGTGCTCGGTGCTCAGTACTCAGGGTTCTTAGTGCTCAGTGCTCAGGGTGCTGGGTGCTCAGTACTCAGGGTGCTCAGTGCTCAGTACTCGGGGTGCTGGGTGCTCAGTGCTCAGGGTGCTCAGTGCTCAGTGCTCGGGGTGCTGGGTGCTCAGTGCTCGGGGTGCTGGGTGCTCAGTGCTCAGAGTGCTGGGTGCTCAGTACTCAGGTTGCTGGGTGCTCAGTGCTCAGGGTGCTGGGTGCTCAGTACTCAGGGTGCTGGGTGCTCAGTACTCATGGTGCTGGGTACTCAGTGCTCAGGGTGCTCATTCTCGGGGTGCTGGGTGCTCAGTACTCAGGGTGCTGGGTGCTCAGTTCTCGGGGTGCTGGGTGCTCAGTGCTCGGGGTGCTCGGTGCTCAGTACTCAGGGTGCTGGGTGCTCAGTACTCAGGGTGCTCAGTGTTCGGGGAGCTCGGTGCTCAGTACTCAGGGTGCTGGGTGTTCAGTGCTCGGGGTGCTCGGTGCTCAGTACTCAGGGTTCTCAGTGCTCAGTGCTCAGGGTGCTGGGTGCTCAGTACTCATGGTGCTCAGTGCTCAGTACTCGGGGTGCTGGGTGCTCAGTACTCAGGGTGCTCAGTGCTCAGTACTCGGGGTGCTGGGTGCTCAGTGCTCAGGGTGCTCAGTGCTCAGTGCTCAGGGTGCTGGGTCCTCAGTTCTCGGGGTGCTCGGTGCTCAGTACTCGGGGTGCTGGGTGCTCAGTGCTCAGGGTGCTGGGTGCTCAGTGCTCGGGGTGCTGGGTGCTCAGTGCTCAGGGTGCTGGGTGCTCAGTGCCCGGGTGCTCAGTGCTCAGTACTCAGAGTGCTGGGTGCTCAGTACTCAGGGTGCTCAGTGTTCGGGGAGCTCGGTGCTCAGTACTCAGGGTGCTGGGTGCTCAGTACTCGGGGTGCTGGGTGCTCAGTGCTCAGGGTGCTGGGTGCTCAGTGCTCGGGGTGCTGGGTGCTCAGTGCTCAGGGTGCTCAGTGTTCGGGGAGCTCGGTGCTCAGTACTCAGGGTGCTGGGTGTTCATTGCTCGGGGTGCTCGGTGCTCAGTACTCAGGGTTCTCAGTGCTCAGTGCTCAGGGTGCTGGGTGCTCAGTACTCATGGTGCTCAGTGCTCAGTACTCGGGGTGCTGGGTGCTCAGTACTCAGGGTGCTCAGTGCTCAGTACTCGGGGTGCTGGGTGCTCAGTGCTCAGGGTGCTGGGTGCTCAGTGCTCGGGGTGCTGGGTGCTCAGTGCTCAGGGTGCTGGGTGCTCAGTGCCCGGGTGCTCAGTGCTCAGTACTCAGAGTGCTGGGTGCTCAGTACTCAGGGTGCTGGGTGCTCAGTGCTCAGGGTGCTGGGTGCTCAGTACTCAGGGTGCTGGGTGCTCAGTACTCAGGGTGCTAAGAGCTCAGGGTGCTCAGTGCTCGGGGTGCTGGATGCTCAGTGCTCAGTGCACAGGGTGCTGGGTGCTCAGTCCTCGGGGTGCTGGGTGCTCAGTACTCAGGGTGCTGGGTGCTCAGTACTCAGGGTGCTGGGTGCTCAGTGCTCAGGGTGCTGGGTGCTCAGTGCTCTGGGTGCTGGGTGCTCAGTGCACAGGGTGCTGGGTGCTCAGTGCTCACGGTGCTGGGTGCTCAGTGCTCGGGGTGCTCGGTGCTCAGTACACAGGGTGCTGGGTGCTCAGTGCTCGGGGTGCTGGGTGATCAGTGCTCAGTACTCAGGGTGCTCAGTGCTCTGGGTGCTTAGTGCTCAGTACTCATGGTGCTGGGTGCTCAGTACTCAGGGTGCTCAGTGCTCGGGGTGCTGGGTGCTCAGTGCTCAGGGTGATCGGTGCTCAGTACTCAGGATGCTGGGTGCTCAGTACTCAGGGTGCTGGGTGCTGAGTCCTCAGGGTGCTCAGTGGTCAGGGTGCTGGGTGCTCAGTGCTCGGGGTGCTCAGTGCTCAGTACTCAGGGTGCTGAGTGATCAGTACTCAGGGTGCTGGGTGCTCAGTACTCAGGGTGCTGGGTGCTCAGTGCTCGGGGTGCTGGGTGCTCAGTGCTCAGGGTGCTCAGTGCTCAGTACTCAGGGTGCTCAGTGCTCAGTACTCAGGGTGCTGGGTGCTCAGTGCTCAGGGTGCTGGGTGCTCAGTGCTCGGGGGTACTGGGTACTCAGTGCTCAGTACACAGGGTGCTGAGTGCTCAGTGCTCGGGGTGCTGGGTGCTCAGTGCTCAGTACTCAGGGTGCTGGGTGCTCAGTGCTCGGGGTGCTGGGTGCTCAGTGCTCGGGGTGCTCGGTGCTCAGTACTCAGGGTTCTCAGTGCTCAGTGCTCAGGGTGCTGGGTGCTCAGTACTCAGGGTGCTCAGTGCTCCGTACTCGGGGTGCTGGGTGCTCAGTACTCAGGGTGCTCAGTGCTCAGTACTCGGGGTGCTGGGTGCTCAGTGCTCAGGGTGCTCAGTGCTCAGTGCTCGGGGTGCTGGGTGCTCAGTGCTCGGGGTGCTGGGTGCTCAGTGCTCAGAGTGCTGGGTGCTCAGTACTCAGGTTGCTGGGTGCTCAGTGCTCAGGGTGCTGGGTGCTCAGTACTCAGGGTGCTGGCTGCTCAGAACTCATGGTGCTGGGTGCTCAGTGCTCAGGGTGCTGGGTGCTCAGTGCTCGGTGTGCTCGGTGCTCAGTACTCAGGATGCTGAGTGCTCAGTACTCAGGGTGCTGGGTGCTCAGTACTCAGGGTGCTGGGTGCTCAGTGCTCGGGGTGCTGGGTGCTCAGTGCTCAGGGTGCTCAGCGCTCAGTACTCAGGGTGCTCAGTGCTCAGTACTCAGGGTGCTGGGTGCTCAGTGCTCAGGGTGCTGGGTGCTCAGTGCTCGGGGGTACTGGGTACTCAGTGCTCAGTACACAGGGTGCTGAGTGCTTAGTGCTCGGGGTGCTGGGTGCTCAGTGCTCAGTACTCAGGGTGCTGGGTGCTCAGTGCTCGGGGTGCTGGGTGCTCAGTACTCAGGGTGCTCAGTGCTCAGTACTCGGGGTGCTGGGTGCTCAGTGCTCAGGGTGCTGGGTGCTCAGTGCTCGGGGTGCTGGGTGCTCAGTGCTCAGGGTGCTGGGTGCTCAGTGCCCGGGTGCTCAGTGCTCAGTACTCAGAGTGCTGGGTGCTCAGTACTCAGGGTGCTGGGTGCTCAGTGCTCAGGGTGCTGGGTGCTCAGTACTCAGGGTGCTGGGTGCTCAGTACTCAGGGTGCTAAGAGCTCAGGGTGCTCAGTTCTCGGGGTGCTGGATGCTCAGTGCTCAGTGCACAGGGTGCTGGGTGCTCAGTCCTCGGGGTGCTGGGTGCTCAGTACTCAGGGTGCTGGGTGCTCAGTACTCAGGGTGCTGTGTGCTCAGTGCTCAGGGTGCTGGGTGCTCAGTGCTCTGGGTGCTGGGTGCTCAGTGCACAGGGTGCTGGGTGCTCAGTGCTCACGGTGCTGGGTACTCAGTGCTCGGGGTGCTGGGTGCTGAGTGCTCAGGGTGCTGGGTGCTCAGTGCTCGGGGTGCTCGGTGCTCAGTACACAGGGTGCTGGGTGCTCAGTGCTCGGGGTGCTGGGTGCTCAGTGCTCAGTACTCAGGGTGCTCAGTGCTCTGGGTGCTTAGTGCTCAGTACTCATGGTGCTGGGTGCTCAGTACTCAGGGTGCTCAGTGCTCGGGTTGCTGGGTGCTCAGTGCTCAGGGTGATCGGTGCTCAGTACACAGGATGCTGGGTGCTCAGTACTCAGGGTGCTGGGTGCTGAGTCCTCAGGGTGCTCAGTGGTCAGGGTGCTGGGTGCTCAGTGCTCGGGGTGCTCAGTGCTCAGTACTCAGGGTGCTGAGTGATCAGTACTCAGGGTGCTGGGTGCTCAGTACTCAGGGTGCTGGGTGCTCAGTGCTCGGGGTGCTGGGTGCTCAGTGCTCAGGGAGCTCAGTGCTCAGTACTCAGGGTGCTCAGTGCTCAGTACTCAGGGTGCTGGGTGCTCAGTGCTCAGGGTGCTGGGTGCTCAGTGCTCGGGGGTACTGGGTACTCAGTGATCAGTACACAGGGTGCTGAGTGCTCAGTGCTCGGGGTGCTGGGTGCTCAGTGCTCAGTACTCAGGGTGCTGGGTGCTCAGTGCTCGGGGTGCTGGGTGCTCAGTGCTCGGGGTGCTCGGTGCTCAGTACTCAGGGTTCTCAGTGCTCAGTGCTCAGGGTGCTGGGTGCTCAGTACTCAGGGTGCTCAGTGCTCCGTACTCGGGGTGCTGGGTGCTCAGTACTCAGGGTGCTCAGTGCTCAGTACTCGGGGTGCTGGGTGCTCAGTGCTCAGGGTGCTCAGTGCTCAGTGCTCGGGGTGCTGGGTGCTCAGTGCTCGGGGTGCTGGGTGCTCAGTGCTCAGAGTGCTGGGTGCTCAGTACTCAGGTTGCTGGGTGCTCAGTGCTCAGGGTGCTGGGTGCTCAGTACTCAGGGTGCTGGGTGCTCAGAACTCATGGTGCTGGGTGCTCAGTGCTCAGGGTGCTGGGTGCTCAGTGCTCGGTGTGCTCGGTGCTCAGTACTCAGGATGCTGAGTGCTCAGTACTCAGGGTGCTGGGTGCTCAGTACTCAGGGTGCTGGGTGCTCAGTGCTCGGGGTGCTGGGTGCTCAGTGCTCAGGGTGCTCAGCGCTCAGTACTCAGGGTGCTCAGTGCTCAGTACTCAGGGTGCTGGGTGCTCAGTGCTCAGGGTGCTGGGTGCTCAGTGCTCGGGGGTACTGGGTACTCAGTGCTCAGTACACAGGGTGCTGAGTGCTCAGTGCTCGGGGTGCTGGGTGCTCAGTGCTCAGTACTCAGGGTGCTGGGTGCTCAGTGCTCGGGGTGCTGGGTGCTCAGTGCTCGGGGTGCTCGGTGCTCAGTACTCAGGGTTCTCAGTGCTCAGTGCTCAGGGTGCTGGTTGCTCAGTACTCAGGGTGCTCAGTGCTCAGTACTCGGGGTGCTGGGTGCTCAGTACTCAGGGTGCTCAGTGCTCAGTACTCGGGGTGCTGGGTGCTCAGTGCTCAGGGTGCTCAGTGCTCAGTGCTCGGGGTGCTGGGTGCTCAGTGCTCGGGGTGCTGGGTGCTCAGTGCTCAGAGTGCTGGGTGCTCAGTACTCAGGTTGCTGGGTGCTCAGTGCTCAGGGTGCTGGGTGCTCAGTACTCAGGGTGCTGGGTGCTCAGTATTCATGGTGCTGGGTACTCAGTGCTCAGGGTGCTCATTCTCGGGGTGCTGGGTGCTCAGTACTCAGGGTGCTGGGTGCTCAGTACTCAGTGTGCTAAGAGCTCAGGGTGCTCAGTGCTCGGGGTGCTGGATGCTCAGTGCTCAGTGCACAGGGTGCTGGGTGCTCAGTCCTCGGGGTGCTGGGTGCTCAGTACTCAGTGTGCTGGGTGCTCAGTACTCAGGGTGCTGGGTGCTCAGTGCTCAGGGTGCTGGGTGCTCAGTGCTCTGGGTGCTGGGTGCTCAGTGCTCAGGGTGCTGGGTGCTCAGTGCCTAGGGTGCTGGGTGCTCAGTGCTAGGGGTGCTGGGTGCTGAGTGCTCGGGGTGCTGGGTGCTCAGTGCTCGGGGTGCTCGATGCTCAGTACACAGGGTGCTGGGTGCTCAGTGCTCGGGGTGCTGGGTGCTCAGTGCTCAGTACTCAGGGTGCTGGGTGCTCAGTGCTCGGGGTGCTGGGTGCTCAGTACTCAGCGTGCTGGGTGCTCAGTACTCAGGGTGCTGGGTGCTCAGTGCTCAGGGTGCTGGGTGCTCAGTGATCGGGGTTCTGGGTGCTCAGTACTCAGGGTGCTCAGTGCTCGGGGAGCTCGGTGCTCAGTACTCAGGGTGCTGGGTGCTCAGTACTCAGTGCTCGGGGTCCTGGATGCTCGGTGCTGGGGGTGCTGGGTGCTCAGTGCTCTGGGTGCTTAGTGCTCAGTACTCAGGGTGCTGGGTGCTCAGTACTCAGGGTGCTCAGTGCTCGGGGTGCTGGGTGCTCAGTGCTCAGGGTGATCGGTGCTCAGTACTCAGGATGCTGGGTGCTCAGTACTCAGGGTGCTGGGTGCTCAGTACTCAGGGTGCTGGTTGCTCAGTCCTCAGGGTGCTCAGTGCTCAGGGTGCTGGGTGCTCAGTCCTCAGGGTGCTCAGTGCTCAGGGTGCTGGGTGCTCAGTGCTCGGGTTGCTCGGTGCTCAGTACTCAGGGTGCTGAGTGCTCAGTACTCAGAGTGCTGGGTGCTCAGTACTCAGGGTGCTGGGTGCTCAGTGCTCGGGGTGCTGGGTGCTCAGTGCTCATGGTGCTCAGTGCTCAGTACTCAGGGTGCTGAGTGCTCAGTACTCAGGGTGCTGGGTGCTCAGTACTCAGGGTGCTGGGTGCTCAGTGCTCAGGGTGCTGGGTGCTCAGTACTCAGGGTGCTGGGTGCTCGGTGCTCAGTACGCTGGGTGCTCAGTACTCAGCGTGCTGGGTGCTCAGTACTCAGGTTGCTCGGTGCTCAGTACTCAGGGTGCTTTGTGCTCAGTGCTCGGGGTGCTGGGTGCTCAGTACTCAGGGTGCTGGGTGCTGAGTGCTCGGGGTGCTCGGTGCTCAGTACCCTGGGTGCTCAGTACTCAGGGTGCTGGGTGCTCAGTACTCAGGGTGCTGGGTGCTTAGTACTCAGGGTGCTGGGTGCTCAGTGCTCAGGGTGCTGGGTGCTCAGTTCTCAGTACTCAGGGTGCTGGGTGCTCAGTGCTCAGGGTGCTGGGTGCTCACTGCTCAGGGTGCTGGGTGCTCGGTGCTCGGGGTGCTGGGTGCTTAGTGCTCCGGGTGCTGGGTGCTCAGTACTCAGTGTGCTGGGTGGTCAGTACTCACGGTGCTGGGTGCTCAGTACTCGGGGTGCTGGGTGCTCACTACTCCGGGTGCTGGGTGCTCAGTACTCAGGGTGCTGGGTGCTCAGTGCTCGGGGTGCTCGTTGCTCAGTACTCAGGGTGCTGGGTGCTCAGTGCTCAGGGTGCTGGGTGCTTAGTACTCAGTGTGCTGGGTGCTCAGTGCTCAGGGTGCTGGGTGCTCAGTACTCAGGGTGCTCAGTACTCAGGGTGCTGGGTGCTCAGTACTCAGGGTGCCCAGTGCTCAGGGTGCTGGGTGCTCAGTGCTCGGGGTGCTCGGTGCTCAGTACTCAGGATGCTGAGTGCTCAGTACTCAGGGTGCTGGGTGCTCAGTACTCAGGGTGCTGGGTGCTCAGTGCTCGGGGTGCTGGGTGCTCAGTGCTCAGGGTGCTCAGTGCTCAGTACTCAGGGTGCTCAGTGCTCAGTACTCAGGGTGCTGGGTGCTCAGTGCTCAGGGTGCTGGGTGCTCAGTGCTCGGGGGTACTGGGTACTCAGTGCTCAGTACACAGGGTGCTGGGTGCTCAGTGCTCGGGGTGCTGGGTGCTCAGTGCTCAGTACTCAGGGTGCTGGGTGCTCAGTGCTCGGGGTGCTGGGTGCTCAGTGCTCGGGGTGCTCGGTGCTCTGTACTCAGGGTTCTCAGTACTGAGTGCTCAGGGTGCTGGGTGCTCAGTACTCAGGGTGCTCAGTGCTCAGTACTCGGGGTGCTGGGTGCTCAGTACTCAGGGTGCTCAGTGCTCAGTACTCGGGGTGCTGGGTGCTCAGTGCTCAGGGTGCTCAGTGCTCAGTGCTCGGGGTGCTGGGTGCTCAGTGCTCGGGGTGCTGGGTTCTCAGTGCTCAGAGTGCTGGGTGCTCAGTACTCAGGTTGCTGGGTGCTCAGTGCTCAGGGTGCTGGGTGCTCAGTACTCAGGGTGCTGGGTGCTCAGTACTCATGGTGCTGGGTACTCAGTGCTCAGGGTGCTCATTCTCGGGGTGCTGGGTGCTCAGTACTCAGGGTGCTGGGTGCTCAGTGCTCGGGGTGCTGGGTGCTCAGTGCTCGGGGTGCTCGGTGCTCAGTACTCAGGGTGCTGGGTGCTCAGTGCTCAGGGTGCTCAGTGCTCGGGGAGCTCGGTGCTCAGTACTCAGGGTGCTGGGTGTTCAGTGCTCGGGGTGCTCGGTGCTCAGTACTCAGGGTTCTCAGTGCTCAGTGCTCAGGGTGCTGGGTGCTCAGTACTCATGGTGCTCAGTGCTCAGTACTCGGGGTGCTGGTTGCTCAGTACTCAGGGTGCTCAGTGCTCAGTACTCGGGGTGCTGGGTGCTCAGTGCTCGGGGTGCTCGGTGCTCAGTACTCAGGGTGCTGGGTGCTCAGTGCTCAGGGTGCTCAGTGCTCGGGGAGCTCGGTGCTCAGTACTCAGGGTGCTGGGTGTTCAGTGCTCGGGGTGCTCGGTGCTCAGTACTCAGGGTTCTCAGTGCTCAGTGCTCAGGGTGCTGGGTGCTCAGTACTCATGGTGCTCAGTGCTCAGTACACGGGGTGCTGGTTGCTCAGTACTCAGTGTGCTCAGTGCTCAGTACTCGGGGTGCTGGGTGCTCAGTGCTCAGGGTGCTCAGTGCTCAGTGCTCGGGGTGCTGGGTGCTCAGTTCTCGGGGTGCTCGGTGCTCAGTACTCGGGGTGCTGGGTGCTCAGTGCTCAGGGTGCTGGGTGCTCAGTGCTCGGGGTGCTGGGTGCTCAGTGCTCAGTGTGCTGGGTGCTCAGTGCACGGGGTGCTCGGTGCTCAGTACTCAGGGTGCATGGTGCTCAGTACTCAGGGTGCTGGGTGCTCAGTGCTCAGGGTGCTGGGTGCTCAGTACTCAGGGTGCTGGGTGCTCAGTACTCAGGGTGCTAAGAGCTCAGGGTGCTCAGTGCTCGGGGTGCTGGATGCTCAGTGCTCAGTGCACAGGGTGCTGGGTGCTCATTCCTCGGGGTGCTGGGTGCTCAGTACTCAGGGTGCTGGGTGCTCAGTACTCAGGGTGCTGGGTGCTCAGTGCTCAGTGTGCTGGGTGCTCAGTGCTCTGGGTGCTGGGTGCTCAGTGCTCAGGGTGCTGGGTGCTCAGTGCTCAGGGTGCTGGGTGCTCAGTGCTCGGGGTGCCGGGTGCTGAGCGCTCAGGGTGCTGGGTGCTCAGTGCTCGGGGTGCTCGGTTCTCAGTACACAGGGTGCTGGGTGCTCAGTGCTCGGGGTGCTGGGTGCTCAGTGCTCAGTACTCAGGGTGCTGGGTGCTCAGTGCTCGGGGTGCTGGGTGCTCAGTACTCAGCGTGCTGGGTGCTCAGTACTCAGGGTGCTGGGTGCTCAGTGCTCAGGGTGCTGGGTGCTCAGTGCTCAGGGTGCTGGGTGCTCAGTGATCGGGGTTCTGGGTGCTCAGTACTCAGGGTGCTCAGTGCTCGCGGAGCTCGGTGCTCAGTACTCAGGGTGCTGGGTGCTCAGTACTCAGTGCTCGGGGTCCTGGATGCTACGTGCTCGGGGTGCTGGGTGCTCAGTGCTCTGGGTGCTTAGTGCTCAGTACTCAGGGTGCTGGGTGCTCAGTACTCAGGGTGCTCAGTGCTCGGGGTGCTGGGTGCTCAGTGCTCAGGGTGATCGATGCTCAGTACTCAGGATGCTGGGTGCTCAGTACTCAGGGTGCTGGGTGCTCAGTACTCAGGGTGCTGGTTGCTCAGTCCTCAGGGTGCTCAGTGCTCAGGGTGCTGGGTGCTCAGGGCTCGGGGTGCTCGGTGCTCAGTACTCAGGGTGCTGAGTGCTGAGTACTCAGGGTGCTGGTTGCTCAGTACTCAGGGTGCTGGGTGCTCAGTGCTCGGGGTGCTGGGTGCTCAGTGCTCATGGTGCTCAGTGCTCAGTACTCAGGGTGCTCAGTGCTCAGTACTCAGGGTGCTGGGTGCTCAGTACTCTGGGTGCTGGGTGCTCAGTGCTCAGGGTGCTGGCTGCTCAGTACTCAGGGTGCTGGGTGCTCAGTGCTCAGTACGCTGGGTGCTCAGTACTAAGGGTGCTGGGTGCTCAGTGCTCGGGGTGCTCGGTGCTCAGTATGCTGCCTGCTCAGTACTCAGGGTGCTGGGTGCTCAGTACTAAGGGTGCTGGGTGCTTAGTATTAAGGGTGCTGGGTGCACAGTGCTCAGGGTGCTGGGTGCTCAGTGCTCAGTACTCAAGGTGCTGGGTGCTCAGTGCTCAGGGTGCTGGGTGCTCACTGCTCAGGATGCTGGGTGCTCGGTGCTCGGGGTGCTGGGTGCTTAGTGCTCGGGGTGCTGGGTGCTCAGTACTCAGGGTGCTGGGTAGTCAGTACTCACGGTGCTGGGTGCTCAGTAGTCGGGGTGCTGGGTGCTCACTACTCAGGGTGCTGGGTGCTCAGTACTCAGGGTGCTGGGTGCTCAGTGCTCGTGGTGCTCGGTGCTCAGTACTCAGGGTGCTGGGTGCTCAGTGCTCAGGGTGCTGGGTGGTCAGTACTCAGTGTGCTGGGTGCTCAGTGCTCAGGGTGCTGGTTGCTCAGTCCTCAGGGTGCTCAGTGCTCAGGGTGCTGGGTGCTCAGTACTCAGTGTGCTCAGTACTCAGGGTGCTGGGTGCTCAGTACTCAGGGTGCTCAGTACTCAGGGTGCTGGGTGCTCAGTGCTCGGGGTGCTGGGTGCTCAGTACTCACGGTGCTCAGTACTCAGGGTGCTGGGTGCTCAGAGCTCGGGGTGCTGGGTGCTCAGTGCTCAGGGTGATCGGTGCTCAGTACTCAGGATGCTGGGTGCTCAGTACTCAGGGTGCTGGGTGCTCAGTACTCATGGTGCTGGGTACTCAGTGCTCAGGGTGCTCATGCTCGGGGTGCTGAGTGCTCAGTACTCAGGGTGCTGGGTGCTCAGTGCTCAGGGTGCTGGGAGCTCAGTGCTCGGGGTGCTCGGTGCTCAGTACTCAGGGTGCTGGGTGCTCAGTGCTCAGGGTGCTCAGTGCTCGGGGAGCTCGGTGCTCAGTACTCAGGGTGCTGGGTGTTCAGTGCTCGGGGTGCTCGGTGCTCAGTACTCAGGGTTCTCAGTGCTCAGTGCTCAGGGTGCTGGGTGCTCAGTACTCATGGTGCTCAGTGCTCAGTACTCGGGGTGCTGGTTGCTCAGTACTCAGGGTGCTCAGTGCTCAGTACTCGGGGTGCTGGGTGCTCAGTGCTCAGGGTGCTCAGTGCTCAGTGCTCGGGGTGCTGGGTGCTCAGTTCTCGGGGTGCTCGGTGCTCAGTACTCGGGGTGCTGGGTGCTCAGTGCTCAGGGTGCTGGGTGCTCAGTGCTCGGGGTGCTGGGTGCTCAGTGCTCAGTGTGCTGGGTGCTCAGTGCTCGGGGTGCTCGGTGCTCAGTACTCAGGGTGCTTGGTGCTCAGTACTCAGGGTGCTGGGTGCTCAGTGCTCAGGGTGCTGGGTGCTAAGTACTCAGGGTGCTGGGTGCTCAGTACTCAGGGTGCTAAGAGCTCAGGGTGCTCAGTGCTCGGGGTGCTGGATGCTCAGTGCTCAGTGCACAGGGTGCTGGGTGCTCAGTCCTCGGGGTGCTGGGTGCTCAGTACTCAGGGTGCTGGGTGCTCAGTACTCAGGGTGCTGGGTGCTCAGTGCTCAGTGTGCTGGGTGCTCAGTGCTCTGGGTGCTGGGTGCTCAGTGCTCAGGGTGCTGGGTGCTCAGTGCTCAGGGTGCTGGGTGCTCAGTGCTCGGGGTGCCGGGTGCTGAGCCCTCAGTGTGCTGGGTGCTCAGTGCTCGGGGTGCTCGGTTCTCAGTACACAGGGTGCTGGGTGCTCAGTGCTTTGGGAGCTCGGTGCTCAGTACTCAGGGTGCTGGGTGTTCAGTGCTCGGGGTGCTCGGTGCTCAGTACTCAGGGTTCTCAGTGCTCAGTGCTCAGGGTGCTGGGTGCTCAGTACTCATGGTGCTCAGTGCTCAGTACTCGGGGTGCTGGTTGCTCAGTACTCAGTGTGCTCAGTGCTCAGTACTCGGGGTGCTGGGTGCTCAGTGCTCAGGTTGCTCAGTGCTCAGTGCTCGGGGTGCTGGGTGCTCAGTTCTCGGGGTGCTCGGTGCTCAGTACTCGGGGTGCTAGGTGCTCAGTGCTCAGGGTGCTGGGTGCTCAGTGCTCGGGGTGCTGGGTGCTCAGTGCTCAGTGTGCTGGGTGCTCAGTGCACGGGGTGCTCGGTGCTCAGTACTCAGGGTGCTTGGTTCTCAGTACTCAGGATGCTGGGTGCTCAGTGCTCGGCGTGCTGGGTGCTCAGTGCTCAGGGTGATCGGTGCTCAGTACTCAGGATGCTGGGTGCTCAGTACTCAGGGTGCTGGGTGCTCAGTACTCATGGTGCTGGGTACTCAGTGCTCAGGGTGCTCATTCTCGGGGTGCTGGGTGCTCAGTACTCAGGGTGCTGGGTGCTCAGTGCTCGGGGTGCTGGGTGCTCAGTGCTCTTGGTGCTCGGTGCTCAGTACTCAGGGTGCTGGGTGCTCAGTGCTCAGGGTGCTCAGTGCTCGGGGAGCTCGGTGCTCAGTACTCAGGGTGCTTGGTGCTCAGTACTCAGGGTGCTGGGTGCTCAGTGCTCAGGGTGCTGGGTGCTAAGTACTCAGGGTGCTGGGTGCTCAGTACTCAGGGTGCTAAGAGCTCAGGGTGCTCAGTGCTCGGGGTGCTGGATGCTCAGTGCTCAGTGCACAGGGTGCTGGGTGCTCAGTCCTCGGGGTGCTGGGTGCTCAGTACTCAGGGTGCTGGGTGCTCAGTACTCAGGGTGCTGGGTGCTCAGTGCTCAGTGTGCTGGGTGCTCAGTGCTCTGGGTGCTGGGTGCTCAGTGCTCAGGGTGCTGGGTGCTCAGTGCTCGGGGTGCTCGGTTCTCAGTACACAGGGTGCTGGGTGCTCAGTGCTCGGGGTGCTGGGTGCTCAGTGCTCAGTGCTCAGGGTGCTGGGTGCTCAGTGCTCGGGGTGCTGGGTGCTCAGTGCTCTGGGTGCTTAGTGCTCAGTACTCAGGGTGCTGGGTGCTCAGTGCTCAGGGTGATCGGTGCTCAGTACTCAGGATGCTGGGTGCTCAGTCCTCAGGGTGCTCAGTGCTCAGGGTGCTGGGTGCTCAGTGCTCGGGGTGCTCGGTGCTCAGTACTCAGGGTGCTGAGTGCTCAGTACTCAGGGTGCTGTGTGCTCAGTACTCAGGGTGCTGGGTGCTCAGTGCTCGGGGAGCTGGGTGCTCAGTGCTCAGGGTGCTCAGTGCTCAGTACTCAGGGTGCTCAGTGCTCAGTACTCAGGGTGCTGGGTGCTCAGTGCTCAGGGTGCTGGGTGCTCAGTGCTCGGGGTACTGGGTACTCAGTGCTCAGTACACAGGGTGCTGAGTGCTCAGTGCTCGGGGTGCTGGGTGCTCAGTGCTCAGTACTCAGGGTGCTGGGTGCTCAGTGCTCGGGGTGCTGGGTGCTCAGTGCTCGGGGTGCTCGGTGCTCAGTACTCAGGGTTCTCAGTGCTCAGTGCTCAGGGTGCTGGGTGCTCATTACTCAGGGTGCTCAGTGCTCAGTACTCGGGGTGCTGGGTGCTCAGTACTCAGGGTGCTCAGTGCTCAGTTCTCGGGGTGCTGGGTGCTCAGTGCTCAGGGTGCTCAGTGCTCAGTGCTCGCGGTGCTGGGTGCTCAGTGCTCGGGGTGCTGGGTGCTCAGTGCTCAGTGTGCTGGGTGCTCAGTACTCAGGTTGCTGGGTGCTCAGTGCTCAGGGTGCTGGGTGCTCAGTACTCAGGGTGCTGGGTGCTCAGTACTCATGGTGCTGGGTACTCAGTGCTCAGGGTGCTCGGTGCTCAGTACTCAGGGTGCTGGGTCCTCAGTGCTCAGGGTGCTGGGTGCTCAGTACTCAGGGTGCTGGGTGCTCAGTGCTCGGGGTGCTGGGTGCTCAGTGCTCGGGGTGCTCGGTGCTCAGTACTCAGGGTGCTGGGTGCTCAGTGCTCGGGGTGCTCGGTGCTCAGTACTCAGGGTGCTGGGTGCTCAGTATTCAGGGTGCTCAGTGCTCGGGGAACTCGGTGCTCAGTACTCAGGGTGCTGGGTGCTCAGTGCTCGGGGTGCTCGGTGCTCAGTACTCAGGGTTCTCAGTGCTCAGTGCTCAGGGTGCTGGGAGCTCAGGACTCAAGGTGCTCAGTGCTCAGTACTCGGGGTGCTGGGTGCTCAGTACTCAGGGTGCTCAGTGCTCAGTACTCGGGGTGCTGGGTGCTCAGTGCTCAGGGTGCTCAGTGCTCAGTGCTCGGGGTGCTGGGTGCTCAGTGCTCGGGGTGCTGGGTGCTCAGTGCTCTGGGTGCTTAGTGCTCAGTACTCAGGGTGCTGGGTGCTCAGTACTCAGGGTGCTCAGTGCTCGGGGTGCTGGGTGCTCAGTGCTCAGGGTGATCGGTGCTCAGTACTCAGGATGCTGGGTGCTCAGTACTCAGGGTGCTGGGAGCTCAGTACTCAGGGTGCTGGTTGCTCAGTCCTCAGGGTGCTCAGTGCTCAGGGTGCTGGGTGCTCAGGGCTGGGAGTGCTCGGTGCTCAGTACTCAGGGTGCTGAGTGCTCAGTACTCAGGGTGCTGGTTGCTCAGTACTCAGGGTGCTGGGTGCTCAGTGCTCGGGGTGCTGGGTGCTCAGTGCTCATGGTGCTCAGTGCTCAGTACTCAGGGTGCTCAGTGCTCAGTACTCAGGGTGCTGGGTGCTCAGTACTCAGGGTGCTGGGTGCTCAGTGCTCAGGGTGCTGGCTGCTCAGTACTCAGGGTGCTGGGTGCTCGGTGCTCAGTACGCTGGGTGCTCAGTACTCAGGGTACTGGGTGCTCAGTACTCAGGGTGCTCGGTGCTCAGTACTCAGGGTGCTGGGTGCTCAGTGCTCGGGGTGCTGGGTGCTCAGTACTAAGGGTGCTGGGTGCTCAGTGCTCGGGGTGCTCGGTGCTCAGTATGCTGGGTGCTCAGTACTCAGGGTGCTGGGTGCTCAGTACTCAGGGTGCTGGGTGCTTAGTATTAAGGGTGCTGGGTGCTCAGTGCTCAGGGTGCTGGGTGCTCAGTGGTCAGTACTCAAGGTGCTGGGTGCTCAGTGCTCAGGGTGCTGGGTGCTCACTGCTCAGGGTGCTGGGTGCTCGGTGCTCGGGGTGCTGGGTGCTTCGTGCTCGGGGTGCTGGGTGCTCAGTACTCAGGGTGCTGGGTGGTCAGTACTCACGGTGCTGGGTGCTCAGTAGTCGGGGTGCTGGGTGCTCACTACTCAGGGTGCTGGGTGCTCAGTACTCAGGGTGCTGGGTGCTCAGTGCTCGGGGTGCTCGGTGCTCAGTACTCAGGGTGCTGGGTGCTCAGTGCTCAGGGTGCTGGGTGGTCAGTACTCAGTGTGCTGGGTGCTCAGTGCTCAGGGTGCTGGTTGCTCAGTCCTCAGGGTGCTCAGTGCTCAGGGTGCTGGGTGCTCAGTACTCAGTGTGCTCAGTACTCAGGGTGCTGGGTGCTCAGTACTCAGGGTGCTCAGTACTCAGGGTGCTGGGTGCTCAGTGCTCGGGGTGCTGGGTGCTCAGTACTCACGGTGCTCAGTACTCAGGGTGCTGGGTGCTCAGTGCTCGGGGTGCTGGGTGCTCAGTGCTCAGGGTGATCGGTGGTCAGTACTCAGGATGCTGGGTGCTCAGTACTCAGGGTGCTGGGTGCTCAGTACTCAGGGTGCTGGTTGCTCAGTCCTCAGGGTGCTCAGTGCTCAGGGTGCTGGGTGCTCAGTGCTCGGGGTGCTCGGTGCTCAGTACTCAGGGTGCTGAGTGCTCAGTACTCAGGGTGCTGGGTGCTCAGTACTCAGGGTGCTGGGTGCTCAGTGCTCGGGGTGCTGGGTGCTCAGTTCTCAGGGTGCTCAGTGCTCAGTACTCAGGGTGCTGGGTGCTCATTACTCAGGGTGCTTGGTGCTCAGTGCTCGGGGTGCTGGGGGCTCAGTACTCAGGATGCTGGGTGCTCAGTGCTCAGGGCGCTGGGTGCTCAGTGCTCGGGGTGCTGGGTGCTCAGTACTCAGGGTGCTGGGTGCTCAGTACTCAGGGTGCTGGGTGCTCAGTGCTCGGGGCGCTGGGTGCTCAGTGCTCAGGGTGCTGGGTGCTCATTACTTAGGGTGCTGGGTGCTCAGGGCTCGGGGTGCTCGGTGCTCAGTACTCAAGGTGCTGGGTGCTCAGTGCTCAAGGTGCTGGGTGCTCAGTCCTCGGGGTGCTCCGTGCTCAGTGCTCAGGGTGCTGGGTGCTCAGTGCTCAGGGTGCTCGGTGCTCAGTACTCATGGTGCTGGGTGCTCATTCTCGGGGTGCTGGGTGCTCAGTACTCAGGTTGCTCAGTAATCTGGGTGCTCGGTGCTCAGTACTCATGGTGCTGGGTGCTCAGTACTCAGGGTGCTCGGTGCTCAGTTCTCAGGGTGCTCGGTGCTCAGTGTTTGGGGTGCTGGGTGCTCAGTACTCAGGGTGCTGTGTGCTCAGTGCTCGGGGTGCTGGGTGCTCAGTGCTCGGGGTGCTCAGTGCTCAGTACTCAGGGTTCTCAGTGCTCAGTGCTCAGGGTGCTGGGTGCTCAGTACTCAGGGTACTCAGTGCTCAGTACTCGGGGTGCTGGGTGCTCAGTACTCAGGGTGCTCAATGCTCAGTACTCAGGGTGCTGGGTGCTCAGTGCTCAGGGTGCTCAGTGCTCAGTGCTCGGGGTGCTGGGTGCTCAGTGCTCGGGGTGCTGGGTGCTCAGTGCTCAGAGTGCTGGGTGCTCAGTACTCAGGTTGCTGGGTGCTCAGTGCTCAGGGTGCTTTGTGCTCAGTACTCAGGGTGCTGGGTGCTCAGTACTCATGGTGCTGGGTACTCAGTGCTCAGGGTGCTCATTCTCGGGGTGCTGGGTGCTCAGTACTCAGGGTGCTGGGTGCTCAGTGCTCGGGGTGCTGGGTGCTCAGTGCTCGGGGTGCTCGGTGCTCAGTACTCAGGGTGCTGGGTGCTCAGTACTCAGGGTGCTCAGTGCTCGGGGAGCTCGGTGCTCAGTACTCAGGGTGCTGGGTGTTCAGTGCTCGGGGTGCTCGGTGCTCAGTACTCAGGGTTCTCTGTGCTCAGTGCTCAGGGTGCTGGATGCTCAGTACTCATGGTGATCAGTGCTCAGTTCTCGGGGTGCTGGGTGCTCAGTACTCAGGGTGCTCAGTGCTCAGTACTCGGGGTGCTGGGTGCTCAGTGCTCAGGGTGCTCAGTGCTCAGTGCTTGGGGTGCTGGGTGCTCAGTTCTCGGGGTGCTCGGTGCTCAGTACTCGGGGTGCTGGGTGCTCAGTGCTCAGGGTGCTGGGTGCTCAATGCTCGGGGTGCTGGGTGCTCAGTGCTCAGGGTGCTTGGTGCTCAGTGCTCGGGGTGCTCGGTTCTCAGTACTAAGGGTGCTGGGTGCTCAGTACTCAGGGTGCTGGGTGCTCAGTGCTCAGGGTGCTGGGTGCTCAGTACTCAGGGTGCTGGGTGCTCAGTACTCAGGGTGCTGGGTGCTCAGTACTCAGGGTGCTGATTGCTCAGTGCTCGGGGTGCTGGGTGCTCAGTGCACAGGGTGCTCAGTGCTCAGTACTCAGGGTGCTCAGTACTCAGGGTGCTGGGTGCTCAGTGCTCAGGGTGCTGGGTGCTCAGTACTCAGGGTGCTGGGTGCTCGGTGCTCAGTACGCTTTGTGCTCAGTACTCAGGGTGCTGGGTGCTCAGTACTCAGGGTGCTCGGTGCTCAGTGCTCGGGGTGCTGGGTGCTCAGTACTCAGGGTGCTGGGTGCTCAGTGCTCGGGGTACTCGGTGCTCAGTACGCTGGGTGCTCAGTACTCAGGGTGCTGGGTGCTCAGTACTCAGGGTGCTGGGTGCTTAGTACTCAGGGTGCTGGGTGCTCAGTGCTCAGGGTGCTGGGTGCTCAGTGCTCAGTACTCAGGGTGCTGGCTGCTCAGTGCTCAGGGTGCTGGGTGCTCACTGCTCAGGGTGCTGGGTGCTCGGTGCTCGGGGTGCTGGGTGCTTAGTGCTCGGGGTGCTGGGTGCTCAGTACTCAGGGTGCTGGGTGCTCAGTACTCAGAGTGCTGGATGCTCAGTGCTCGGGGTGCTCGGTGCTCAGTACTCAGCGTGCTGGGTGCTCAGTGCTCAGGGTGCTGGGTGCTCAGTACTCAGTGTGCTGGGTGCTCAGTGCTCAGGGAGCTGGGTGCTCAGTACTCGGGGTGCTCAGTACTCAGGGTGCTGGGTGCTCAGTACTCAGGGTGCTCAGTACTCAGGGTGCTGGGTGCTCAGTGCTCAGGGTGCTGGGTGCTCAGTACTCAGGGTGCTCAGTACTCAGGGTGCTGGGTGCTCAGTGCTCGGGGTGCTGGGTGCTCAGTGCTCAGGGTGATCGGTGCTCAGTACTCAGGATGCTGGGTGCTCAGTACTCAGGGTGCTGTGTGCTCAGTACTCAGCGTGCTGGTTGCTCAGTCCTCAGGGTGCTCAGTGCTCAGGGTGCTGGGTGCTCAGTGCTCGGGGTGCTCGGTGCTCAGTGCTCGGGGTGCTGGGTGCTCAGTGCTCAGTACTCAGCGTGCTCTGTGCTCAGTGCTCAGAGTGTTGGATGCTCAGTACTCAGGGTGCTGGGTGCTCAGTGCTCAGTGCTCAGGGTGCTCAGTGCTCAGGGTGCTGGGTGCTCAGTGTGCTGGGTGCTCAGTGCTCAGGGTGCTGGGTGCTCAGTGCTCAGGGTGCTGGGTGCTCAGTGCTCAGTGCTCAGGGTGCTGGGTGCTCAGTGCTCAGTGCTCAGGGTGCTGGGTGTTCAGTACTCAGGGTGCTGGGTGCTCAGTACTCAGGGTGCTGGGTGCTCAGTGCTCAGGGTGCTGGGTGCTCAGTGCTCAGGATGCTGGGTGCTCAGTACTCAGGGTTCTGGGTGCTCAGTTCTCAGGGTGCTGGGTGCACAGTGTTCGGGGTGCTCGGTGCTCAGTGCTCAGGGTGCTGGGTGCTCAGTGCTCGGGGTGCTCGGTGCTCAGCACTCAGGGTGCTGGGTGCTCAGTACTCAGGGTGCTGGGTGCTCAGGGCTCGGGGTGCTCGGTGCTCAGTACGCTGGGTGCTCAGTACTCAGGGTGCTGGGTGCTCAGTACTCAGGGTGCTGGGTGCTTAGTACCCAGGGTGCTGGGTGCTCATTGCTCAGGTTGCTGGGTGCTCAGTGCTCAGTACTCAGGGTGCTGGGTGCTCAGTGCTCAGGGTGCTGGGTGCTCACTGCTCAGGGTGCTGGGTGCTCGGTGCTCGGGGTGCTGGGTGCTTAGTGCTCGGGGTGCTGGGTGCTCAGTACTCAGGGTGCTGGGTGGTCAGTACTCACGGTGCTGGGTGCTCAGTACTCGGGGTGCTGGGTGCTCACTACTCAGGGTGCTGGGTGCTCAGTACTCAGAGTGCTGGGTGCTCAGTGCTCGGGGTTCTCGGTGCTCAGTACTCAGGGTGCTGGGTGCTCAGTGCTCAGTGTGCTGGGTGCTCAGTACTCAGTGTGCTGGGTGCTCAGTGCTCAGGGTGCTGGGTGCTCAGTACTCAGGGTGCTCAGTACTCAGGGTGCTGGGTGCTCAGTACTCAGGGTGCTCAGTACTCAGGGTGCTGGGTGCTCAGTGCTCGGGGTGCTGGGTGCTCAGTACTCAGGGTGCTCAGTACTCAGGGTGCTGGGTGCTCAGTGCTCGGGGTGCTGGGTGCTCAGTGCTCAGGGTGATCGGTGCTCAGTACTCAGGATGCTGGATGCTCAGTACTCAGGGTGCTGGGTGCTCAGTACTCAGGGTGCTGGTTGCTCAGTCCTCAGGGTGCTCAGTGCTCAGGGTGCTGGGTGCTCAGTGCTCGGGGTGCTCGGTGCTCAGTGCTCGGGGTGCTGGGTGCTCAGTGCTCAGTACTCAGCGTGCTCTGTGCTCAGTGCTCAGAGTGTTGGATGCTCAGTACTCAGGGTGCTGGGTGCTCAGTGCTCAGTGCTCAGGGTGCTCAGTGCTCAGGGTGCTGGGTGCTCAGTGCTCAGTACTCAGCGTGCTCTGTGCTCAGTGCTCAGAGTGTTGGATGCTCAGTACTCAGGGTGCTGTTGCTCAGTGCTCAGTGCTCAGGGTGCTCAGTGCTCGGGGTGCTGGGTGCTCAGTACTCAGGGTGCTCAGTACTCAGGGTGCTGGGTGCTCAGTGCTCGGGGTGCTGGGCGCTCAGTGCTCAGGGTGCTGGGTGCTCAGTGCTCAGTGCTCAGGGTGCTGGGTGCTCAGTGCTCAGTGCTCAGGGTGCTGGGTGTTCAGTACTCAGGGTGCTGGGTGCTCAGTACTCAGGGTGCTGGGTGCTCAGTGCTCAGGGTGCTGGGTGCTCAGTGCTCAGGATGCTGGGTGCTCAGTACTCAGGGTGCTGGGTGCTCAGTTCTCAGGGTGCTGGGTGCACAGTGTTCGGGGTGCTCGGTGCTCAGTGCTCAGGGTGCTGGGTGCTCAGTACTCAGGGTGCTGGGTGCTCCGTGCTCAGGGTGCTGGGTGCTCAGTGCTCGGGGTGCTGGGTGCTCAGTACTCAGGGTGCTGGGTGCTCAGTGCTCGGGGTGCTGGGTGCTCAGTGCTCGGGGTGCTGGGTGCTCAGTACTCGGGGTGCTGGGTGCTCAGTGCTCAGGGTGCTGGGTCTCAGTGCTCGGGGGTACTGGGTAATCAGTGCTCAGTACACAGGGTGCTGAGTGCTCAGTGCTCGGGGTGCTGGGTGCTCAGTGCTCAGTACTCAGGGTGCTGGGTGCTCAGTGCTCGGGGTGATGGGTGCTCAGTGCTCGGGGTGCTTGGTGCTCAGTACTCAGGGTGCTGAGTGCTCAGTGCTCGGGGTGCTGGGTGCTCAGTGCTCAGTACTCAGGGTGCTGGGTGCTCAGTACTCAGGGTGCTGGGTGCTCAGTGCTCAGTACTCACCGTGCTGGGTGCTCAGTGCTCAGAGTGTTGGGTGCTCAGTAATCAGGGTGCTGGGTGCTCAGTGCTCAGTGCTCAGGGTGCTCAGTGCTCAGGGTGCTGGGTGCTCAGGGTGCTGGGTGCTCAGTGCTCGGGGTGATGGGTGCTCAGTGCTCAGGGTGCTGGGTGCTCAGTGCTCAGTGCTCAGGGTGCTGGGTGCTCAGTGCTCAGTGCTCAGGGTGCTGGGTGTTCAGTACTCAGGGTGCTGGGTGCTCAGTACTCAGGGTGCTGGGTGCTCAGTGCTCAGGGTGCTGGGTGCTCAGTGCTCAGGGTGCTGGGTGCTCCGTGCTCCGGGTGCTCGGTGCTCAGTACACAGGGTGCTGGGTGCTCAGTGCTCGGGGTGCTCGGTGCTCAGTACACAGGGTGCTGGGTGCTCAGTGCTCGGAGTGCTGGGTGCTCAGTACTCAGCGTGCTGGGTGCTCAGTACTCAGGGTGCTGGGTGCTCAGTGCTCAGGGTGCTGGGTGCTCAGTGCTCAGGGTGCTGGGTGCTCAGTGATCGGGGTTCTGGGTGCTCAGTACTCAGGGTGCTCAGTGCTCGGGGAGCTCGGTGCTCAGTACTCAGGGTGCTGGGTGCTCAGTACTCAGTGCTCGGGGTCCTGGGTGCTCCGTGCTCGGGGTGCTGGGTGCTCAGTGCTCTGGGTGCTTAGTGCTCAGTACTCAGGGTGCTGGGTGCTCAGTACTCAGGGTGCTCAGTGCTCGGGGTGCTGGGTGCTCAGTGCTCAGGGTGATCGGTGCTCAGTACTCAGGATGCTGGGTGCTCAGTACTCAGGGTGCTGGGTGCTCAGTACTCAGGGTGCCGATTGCTCAGTGCTCGGGGTGCTGGGTGCTCAGTGCTCAGGGTGCTCAGTGCTCAGTACTCAGGGTGCTCAGTGCTCAGTACTCAGGGTGCTGGGTGCTCAGTGCTCAGGGTGCTGGGTGCTCAGTACTCAGGGTGCTGGGTGCTCGGTGCTCAGTACGCTGGGTGCTCAGTACTCAGGGTGCTGGGTGCTCAGTACTCAGGGTGCTCGGTGCTCAGTACTCAGGGTGCTGGGTGCTGAGTGCTCGGGGTGCTGGGTGCTTAGTACTCAGGGTGCTGGGTGCTCAGTGCTCGGGGTGCTCGGTGCTCAGTATGCTGGGTGCTCAGTACTCAGGGTGCTGGTTGCTCAGTCCTCAGGGTGCTCAGTGCTCAGGGTGCTGGGTGCTCAGTGCTCGGGGTGCTCGGTGCTCAGTACTCAGGGTGCTGAGTGCTCAGTACTCAGGGTGCTGTGTGCTCAGTACTCAGGGTGCTGGGTGCTCAGTGCTCGGGGAGCTGGGTGCTCAGTGCTCAGGGTGCTCAGTGCTCAGTACTCAGGGTGCTCAGTGCTCAGTACTCAGGGTGCTGGGTGCTCAGTGCTCAGGGTGCTGGGTGCTCAGTGCTCGGGGTACTGGGTACTCAGTGCTCAATACACAGGGTGCTGAGTGCTCAGTGCTCGGGGTGCTGGGTGCTCAGTGCTCAGTACTCAGGGTGCTGGGTGCTCAGTGCTCGGGGTGCTGGGTGCTCAGTGCTCGGGGTGCTCGGTGCTCAGTACTCAGGGTTCTCAGTGCTCAGTGCTCAGGGTGCTGGGTGCTCAGTGCTCAGTGTGCTGGGTGCTCAGTACTCAGGTTGCTGGGTGCTCAGTGCTCAGGGTGCTGGGTGCTCAGTACTCAGGGTGCTGGGTGCTCAGTACTCATGGTGCTGGGTACTCAGTGCTCAGGGTGCTCATTCTCGGGGTGCTGGGTGCTCAGTACTCAGGGTGCTGGGTGCTCAGTGCTCGGGGTGCTGGGTGCTCAGTGCTCGTGGTGCTCGGTGCTCAGTACTCAGGGTGCTGGGTGCTCAGTGCTCGGGGTGCTCGGTGCTCAGTACTCAGGGTGCTGGGTGCTCAGTATTCAGGGTGCTCAGTGCTCGGGGAGCGCGGTGCTCAGTACTCAGGGTGCTGGGTGCTCAGTGCTCGGGGTGCTCGGTGCTCAGTACTCAGGGTTCTCAGTGCTCAGTGCTCAGGGTGCTGGGAGCTCAGGACTCATGGTGCTCAGTGTTCAGTACTCGGGGTGCTGTGTGCTCAGTACTCAGGGTGCTCAGTGCTCAGGGTGCTCAGTGCTCAGTGCTCGGGGTGCTGGGTGCTCAGTTCTCGGGGTGCTCGGTGCTCAGTACTCGGGGTGCTGGGTGCTCAGTGCTCAGGGTGCTGGGTGCTCAGTGCTCTGGGTGCTGGGTGCTCAGTGCTCAGGGTGCTGGGTGCTCAGTGCTCGGGGTGCTGGGTGCTCAGTGCTCAGGGTGCTGCGTGCTCAGTACTCAGGGTGCTGGGTGCTCAGTACTCAGGGTGCTAAGAGCTCAGGGTGCTCAGTGCTCGGGGTGCTGGATGCTCAGTGCTCAGTGCACAGGGTGCTGGGTGCTCAGTCCTCGGGGTGCTGGGTGCTCAGTACTCAGGGTGCTGGGTGCTCAGTACTCAGGGTGCTGGGTGCTCAGTGCTAAGGGTGCTGGGTGCTCAGTGCTCTGGGTGCTGGGTGCTCAGTGCTCAGGGTGCTGGGTCCTCAGTGCTCAGGGTGCTGGGTGCTCAGTGCTCAGAGTGCTGGGTGCTGAGTGCTCAGGGTGCTGGGTGCTCAGTGCTCGGGGTGCTCGGTGCTCAGTACACAGTGTGCTGGGTGCTCAGTGTTCGGGGTGCTCGGTGCTCAGTACTCAGGGTGCTGGGTGCTCAGTGCTCAGGGTGCTGGGTGCTCAGTGATCGGGGTTCTGGGTGCTCAGTACTCAGGGTGCTCAGTGCTCGGGGAGCTCGGTGCTCAGTACTCAGGGTGCTGGGTGCTCAGTACTCAGTGCTCGGGGTCCTGGGTGCTCCGTGCTCGGGGTGCTGGGTGCTCAGTGCTCTGGGTGCTTAGTGCTCAGTACTCAGGCTGCTGGGTGCTCAGTACTCAGGGTGCTCAGTGCTCGGGGTGCTGGGTGCTCAGTGCTCAGGGTGATCGGTGCTCAGTACTCAGGATGCTGGGTGCTCAGTACTCAGGGTGCTGGGTGCTCAGTACTCAGGGTGCTGATTGCTCAGTGCTCGGGGTGCTGGGTGCTCAGTGCTCAGGGTGCTCAGTGCTCAGTACTCAGGGTGCTCAGTACTCAGGGTGCTGGGTGCTCAGTGCTCAGGGTGCTGGGTGCTCAGTACTCAGGGTGCTGGGTGCTCGGTGCTCAGTACGCTTTGTGCTCAGTACTCAGGGTGCTGGGTGCTCAGTACTCAGGGTGCTCGGTGCTCAGTGCTCGGGGTGCTGGGTGCTCAGTACTCAGGGTGCTGGGTGCTCAGTGCTCGGGGTACTCGGTGCTCAGTACGCTGGGTGCTCAGTACTCAGGGTGCTGGGTGCTCAGTACTCAGGGTGCTGGGTGCTTAGTACTCAGGGTGCTGGGTGCTCAGTGCTCAGGGTGCTGGGTGCTCAGTGCTCAGTACTCAGGGTGCTGGCTGCTCAGTGCTCAGGGTGCTGGGTGCTCACTGCTCAGGGTGCTGGGTGCTCGGTGCTCGGGGTGCTGGGTGCTTAGTGCTCGGGGTGCTGGGTGCTCACTACTCAGGGTGCTGGGTGCTCAGTACTCAGAGTGCTGGATGCTCAGTGCTCGGGGTGCTCGGTGCTCAGTACTCAGCGTGCTGGGTGCTCAGTGCTCAGGGTGCTGGGTGCTCAGTACTCAGTGTGCTGGGTGCTCAGTGCTCAGGGAGCTGGGTGCTCAGTACTCAGGGTGCTCAGTACTCAGGGTGCTGGGTGCTCAGTACTCAGGGTGCTCAGTACTCAGGGTGCTGGGTGCTCAGTGCTCAGGGTGCTGGGTGCTCAGTACTCAGGGTGCTCAGTACTCAGGGTGCTGGGTGCTCAGTGCTCGGGGTGCTGGGTGCTCAGTGCTCAGGGTGATCGGTGCTCAGTACTCAGGATGCTGGGTGCTCATTACTCAGGGTGCTGTGTGCTCAGTACTCAGGGTGCTGGTTGCTCAGTCCTCAGGGTGCTCAGTGCTCAGGGTGCTGGGTGCTCAGTGCTCGGGGTGCTCGGTGCTCAGTGCTCGGGGTGCTGGGTGCTCAGTGCTCAGTACTCAGCGTGCTCTGTGCTCAGTGCTCAGAGTGTTGGATGCTCAGTACTCAGGGTGCTGGGTGCTCAGTGCTCAGTGCTCAGGGTGCTCAGTGCTCAGGGTGCTGGGTGCTCAGTGCTCAGTGCTCAGGGTGCTGGGTGCTCAGTGCTCAGTGCTCAGGGTGCTGGGTGTTCAGTACTCAGGGTGCTGGGTGCTCAGTACTCAGGGTGCTGGGTGCTCAGTGCTCAGGGTGCTGGGTGCTCAGTGCTCAGGATGCTGGGTGCTCAGTACTCAGGGTTCTGGGTGCTCAGTTCTCAGGGTGCTGGGTGCACAGTGTTCGGGGTGCTCGGTGCTCAGTGCTCAGGGTGCTGGGTGCTCAGTGCTCGGGGTGCTCGGTGCTCAGCACTCAGGGTGCTGGGTGCTCAGTACTCGGGGTGCTCGGTGCTCAGTACGCTGGGTGCTCAGTACTCAGGGTGCTGGGTGCTCAGTACTCAGGGTGCTGGGTGCTTAGTACCCAGGGTGCTGGGTGCTCATTGCTCAGGTTGCTGGGTGCTCAGTGCTCAGTACTCAGGGTGCTGGGTGCTCAGTGCTCAGGGTGCTGGGTGCTCACTGCTCAGGGTGCTGGGTGCTCGGTGCTCGGGGTGCTGGGTGCTTAGTGCTCGGGGTGCTGGGTGCTCAGTACTCAGGGTGCTGGGTGGTCAGTACTCACGGTGCTGGGTGCTCAGTACTCGGGGTGCTGGGTGCTCACTACTCAGGGTGCTGGGTGCTCAGTACTCAGAGTGCTGGGTGCTCAGTGCTCGGGGTTCTCGGTGCTCAGTACTCAGGGTGCTGGGTGCTCAGTGCTCAGTGTGCTGGGTGCTCAGTACTCAGTGTGCTGGGTGCTCAGTGCTCAGGGTGCTGGGTGCTCAGTACTCAGGGTGCTCAGTACTCAGGGTGCTGGGTGCTCAGTACTCAGGGTGCTCAGTACTCAGGGTGCTGGGTGCTCAGTGCTCGGGGTGCTGGGTGCTCAGTACTCAGGGTGCTCAGTACTCAGGGTGCTGGGTGCTCAGTGCTCGGGGTGCTGGGTGGTCAGTGCTCAGGGTGATCGGTGCTCAGTACTCAGGATGCTGGATGCTCAGTACTCAGGGTGCTGGGTGCTCAGTACTCAGGGTGCTGGTTGCTCAGTCCTCAGGGTGCTCAGTGCTCAGGGTGCTGGGTGCTCAGTGCTCGGGGTGCTCGGTGCTCAGTGCTCGGGGTGCTGGGTGCTCAGTGCTCAGTACTCAGCGTGCTCTGTGCTCAGTGCTCAGAGTGTTGGATGCTCAGTACTCAGGGTGCTGGGTGCTCAGTGCTCAGAGCTCAGGGTGCTCAGTGCTCAGGGTGCTGGGTGCTCAGTGCTCAGTACTCAGCGTGCTCTGTGCTCAGTGCTCAGAGTGTTGGATGCTCAGTACTCAGGGTGCTGTTGCTCAGTGCTCAGTGCTCAGGGTGCTCAGTGCTCGGGGTGCTGGGTGCTCAGTACTCAGGGTGCTCAGTACTCAGGGTGCTGGGTGCTCAGTGCTCGGGGTGCTGGGCGCTCAGTGCTCAGGGTGCTGGGTGCTCAGTGCTCAGTGCTCAGGGTGCTGGGTGCTCAGTGCTCAGTGCTCAGGGTGCTGGGTGTTCAGTACTCAGGGTGCTGGGTGCTCAGTACTCAGGGTGCTGGGTGCTCAGTGCTCAGGGTGCTGGGTGCTCAGTGCTCAGGATGCTGGGTGCTCAGTACTCAGGGTGCTGGGTGCTCAGTTCTCAGGGTGCTGGGTGCACAGTGTTCGGGGTGCTCGGTGCTCAGTGCTCAGGGTGCTGGGTGCTCAGTACTCAGGGTGCTGGGTGCTCCGTGCTCAGGGTGCTGGGTGCTCAGTGCTCGGGGTGCTGGGTGCTCAGTACTCAGGGTGCTGGGTGCTCAGTGCTCGGGGTGCTGGGTGCTGAGTGCTCGGGGTGCTGGGTGCTCAGTACTCGGGGTGCTGGGTGCTCAGTGCTCAGGGTGCTGGGTCTCAGTGCTCGGGGGTACTGGGTAATCAGTGCTCAGTACACAGGGTGCTGAGTGCTCAGTGCTCGGGGTGCTGGGTGCTCAGTGCTCAGTACTCAGGGTGCTGGGTGCTCAGTGCTCGGGGTGCTGGGTGCTCAGTGCTCGGGGTGCTTGGTGCTCAGTACTCAGGGTGCTGAGTGCTCAGTGCTCGGGGTGCTGGGTGCTCAGTGCTCAGTACTCAGGGTGCTGGGTGCTCAGTACTCAGGGTGCTGGGTGCTCAGTGCTCAGTACTCACCGTGCTGGGTGCTCAGTGCTCAGAGTGTTGGGTGCTCAGTAATCAGGGTGCTGGGTGCTCAGTGCTCAGTGCTCAGGGTGCTCAGTGCTCAGGGTGCTGGGTGCTCAGGGTGCTGGGTGCTCAGTGCTCGGGGTGATGGGTGCTCAGTGCTCAGGGTGCTGGGTGCTCAGTGCTCAGTGCTCAGGGTGCTGGGTGCTCAGTGCTCAGTGCTCAGGGTGCTGGGTGTTCAGTACTCAGGGTGCTGGGTGCTCAGTACTCAGGGTGCTGGGTGCTCAGTGCTCAGGGTGCTGGGTGCTCAGTGCTCAGGGTGCTGGGTGCTCCGTGCTCCGGGTGCTCGGTGCTCAGTACCCAGGGTGCTCGGTGCTCAGTGCTCAGGGTGCTGGGTGCTCCGTGCTCGGGGTGCTCGGTGCTCAGTACACAGGGTGCTGGGTGCTCAGTGCTCGGGGTGCTCGGTGCTCAGTACACAGGGTGCTGGGTGCTCAGTGCTCGGAGTGCTGGGTGCTCAGTACTCAGCGTGCTGGGTGCTCAGTACTCAAGGTGCTGGGTGCTCAGTGCTCAGGGTGCTGGGTGCTCAGTGCTCAGGGTGCTGGGTGCTCAGTGATCGGGGTTCTGGGTGCTCAGTACTCAGGGTGCTCAGTGCTCGGGGAGCTCGGTGCTCAGTACTCAGGGTGCTGGGTGCTCAGTCCTCAGTGCTCGGGGTCCTGGGTGCTCCGTGCTCGGGGTGCTGGGTGCTCAGTGCTCTGGGTGCTTAATGCTCAGTACTCAGGGTGCTGGGTGCTCAGTACTCAGGGTGCTCAGTGCTCGGGGTGCTGGGTGCTCAGTGCTCAGGGTGATCGGTGCTCAGTACTCAGGATGCTGGGTGCTCAGTACTCAGGGTGCTGGGTGCTCAGTACTCAGGGTGCCGATTGCTCAGTGCTCGGGGTGCTGGGTGCTCAGTGCTCAGGGTGCTCAGTGCTCAGTACTCAGGGTGCTCAGTGCTCAGTACTCAGGGTGCTGGGTGCTCAGTGCTCAGGGTGCTGGGTGCTCAGTACTCAGGGTGCTCAGTGCTCAGGGTGCTCAGTGCTCAGTGCTCGGGGTGCTGGGTGCTCAGTTCTCGGGGTGCTCGGTGCTCAGTACTCGGGGTGCTGGGTGCTCAGTGCTCAGGGTGCTGGGTGCTCAGTGCTCTGGGTGCTGGGTGCTCAGTGCTCAGGGTGCTGGGTGCTCAGTGCTCGGGGTGCTGGGTGCTCAGTGCTCAGGGTGCTGCGTGCTCAGTACTCAGGGTGCTGGGTGCTCAGTACTCAGGGTGCTAAGAGCTCAGGGTGCTCAGTGCTCGGGGTGCTGGATGCTCAGTGCTCAGTGCACAGGGTGCTGGGTGCTCAGTCCTCGGGGTGCTGGGTGCTCAGTACTCAGGGTGCTGGGTGCTCAGTACTCAGGGTGCTGGGTGCTCAGTGCTAAGGGTGCTGGGTGCTCAGTGCTCTGGGTGCTGGGTGCTCAGTGCTCAGGGTGCTGGGTCCTCAGTGCTCAGGGTGCTGGGTGCTCAGTGCTCAGGGTGCTGGGTGCTGAGTGCTCAGGGTGCTGGGTGCTCAGTGCTCGGGGTGCTCGGTGCTCAGTACACAGTGTGCTGGGTGCTCAGTGTTCGGGGTGCTCGGTGCTCAGTACTCAGGGTGCTGGGTGCTCAGTGCTCAGGGTGCTGGGTGCTCAGTGATCGGGGTTCTGGGTGCTCAGTACTCAGGGTGCTCAGTGCTCGGGGAGCTCGGTGCTCAGTACTCAGGGTGCTGGGTGCTCAGTACTCAGTGCTCGGGGTCCTGGGTGCTCCGTGCTCGGGGTGCTGGGTGCTCAGTGCTCTGGGTGCTTAGTGCTCAGTACTCAGGCTGCTGGGTGCTCAGTACTCAGGGTGCTCAGTGCTCGGGGTGCTGGGTGCTCAGTGCTCAGGGTGATCGGTGCTCAGTACTCAGGATGCTGGGTGCTCAGTACTCAGGGTGCTGGGTGCTCAGTACTCAGGGTGCTGATTGCTCAGTGCTCGGGGTGCTGGGTGCTCAGTGCTCAGGGTGCTCAGTGCTCAGTACTCAGGGTGCTCAGTACTCAGGGTGCTGGGTGCTCAGTGCTCAGGGTGCTGGGTGCTCAGTACTCAGGGTGCTGGGTGCTCGGTGCTCAGTACGCTTTGTGCTCAGTACTCAGGGTGCTGGGTGCTCAGTACTCAGGGTGCTCGGTGCTCAGTGCTCGGGGTGCTGGGTGCTCAGTACTCAGGGTGCTGGGTGCTCAGTGCTCGGGGTACTCGGTGCTCAGTACGCTGGGTGCTCAGTACTCAGGGTGCTGGGTGCTCAGTACTCAGGGTGCTGGGTGCTTAGTACTCAGGGTGCTGGGTGCTCAGTGCTCAGGGTGCTGGGTGCTCAGTGCTCAGTACTCAGGGTGCTGGCTGCTCAGTGCTCAGGGTGCTGGGTGCTCACTGCTCAGGGTGCTGGGTGCTCGGTGCTCGGGGTGCTGGGTGCTTAGTGCTCGGGGTGCTGGGTGCTCAGTACTCAGGGTGCTGGGTGCTCAGTACTCAGAGTGCTGGATGCTCAGTGCTCGGGGTGCTCGGTGCTCAGTACTCAGCGTGCTGGGTGCTCAGTGCTCAGGGTGCTGGGTGCTCAGTACTCAGTGTGCTGGGTGCTCAGTGCTCAGGGAGCTGGGTGCTCAGTACTCAGGGTGCTCAATACTCAGGGTGCTGGGTGCTCAGTACTCAGGGTGCTCAGTACTCAGGGTGCTGGGTGCTCAGTGCTCAGGGTGCTGGGTGCTCAGTACTCAGGGTGCTCAGTACTCAGGGTGCTGGGTGCTCAGTGCTCGGGGTGCTGGGTGCTCAGTGCTCAGGGTGATCGGTGCTCAGTACTCAGGATGCTGGGTGCTCATTACTCAGGGTGCTGTGTGCTCAGTACTCAGGGTGCTGGTTGCTCAGTCCTCAGGGTGCTCAGTGCTCAGGGTGCTGGGTGCTCAGTGCTCGGGGTGCTCGGTGCTCAGTGCTCGGGGTGCTGGGTGCTCAGTGCTCAGTACTCAGCGTGCTCTGTGCTCAGTGCTCAGAGTGTTGGATGCTCAGTACTCAGGGTGCTGGGTGCTCAGTGCTCAGTGCTCAGGGTGCTCAGTGCTCAGGGTGCTGGGTGCTCAGTGCTCAGTGCTCAGGGTGCTGGGTGCTCAGTGCTCAGTGCTCAGGGTGCTGGGTGTTCAGTACTCAGGGTGCTGGGTGCTCAGTACTCAGGGTGCTGGGTGCTCAGTGCTCAGGGTGCTGGGTGCTCAGTGCTCAGGATGCTGGGTGCTCAGTACTCAGGGTTCTGGGTGCTCAGTTCTCAGGGTGCTGGGTGCACAGTGTTCGGGGTGCTCGGTGCTCAGTGCTCAGGGTGCTGGGTGCTCAGTGCTCGGGGTGCTCGGTGCTCAGCACTCAGGGTGCTGGGTGCTCAGTACTCGGGGTGCTCGGTGCTCAGTACGCTGGGTGCTCAGTACTCAGGGTGCTGGGTGCTCAGTACTCAGGGTGCTGGGTGCTTAGTACCCAGGGTGCTGGGTGCTCATTGCTCAGGTTGCTGGGTGCTCAGTGCTCAGTACTCAGGGTGCTGGGTGCTCAGTGCTCAGGGTGCTGGGTGCTCACTGCTCAGGGTGCTGGGTGCTCGGTGCTCGGGGTGCTGGGTGCTTAGTGCTCGGGGTGCTGGGTGCTCAGTACTCAGGGTGCTGGGTGGTCAGTACTCACGGTGCTGGGTGCTCAGTACTCGGGGTGCTGGGTGCTCACTACTCAGGGTGCTGGGTGCTCAGTACTCAGAGTGCTGGGTGCTCAGTGCTCGGGGTTCTCGGTGCTCAGTACTCAGGGTGCTGGGTGCTCAGTGCTCAGTGTGCTGGGTGCTCAGTACTCAGTGTGCTGGGTGCTCAGTGCTCAGGGTGCTGGGTGCTCAGTACTCAGGGTGCTCAGTACTCAGGGTGCTGGGTGCTCAGTACTCAGGGTGCTCAGTACTCAGGGTGCTGGGTGCTCAGTGCTCGGGGTGCTGGGTGCTCAGTACTCAGGGTGCTCAGTACTCAGGGTGCTGGGTGCTCAGTGCTCGGGGTGCTGGGTGGTCAGTGCTCAGGGTGATCGGTGCTCAGTACTCAGGATGCTGGATGCTCAGTACTCAGGGTGCTGGGTGCTCAGTACTCAGGGTGCTGGTTGCTCAGTCCTCAGGGTGCTCAGTGCTCAGGGTGCTGGGTGCTCAGTGCTCGGGGTGCTCGGTGCTCAGTGCTCGGGGTGCTGGGTGCTCAGTGCTCAGTACTCAGCGTGCTCTGTGCTCAGTGCTCAGAGTGTTGGATGCTCAGTACTCAGGGTGCTGGGTGCTCAGTGCTCAGTGCTCAGGGTGCTCAGTGCTCAGGGTGCTGGGTGCTCAGTGCTCAGTACTCAGCGTGCTCTGTGCTCAGTGCTCAGAGTGTTGGATGCTCAGTACTCAGGGTGCTGTTGCTCAGTGCTCAGTGCTCAGGGTGCTCAGTGCTCGGGGTGCTGGGTGCTCAGTACTCAGGGTGCTCAGTACTCAGGGTGCTGGGTGCTCAGTGCTCGGGGTGCTGGGCGCTCAGTGCTCAGGGTGCTGGGTGCTCAGTGCTCAGTGCTCAGGGTGCTGGGTGCTCAGTGCTCAGTGCTCAGGGTGCTGGGTGTTCAGTACTCAGGGTGCTGGGTGCTCAGTACTCAGGGTGCTGGGTGCTCAGTGCTCAGGGTGCTGGGTGCTCAGTGCTCAGGATGCTGGGTGCTCAGTACTCAGGGTGCTGGGTGCTCAGTTCTCAGGGTGCTGGGTGCACAGTGTTCGGGGTGCTCGGTGCTCAGTGCTCAGGGTGCTGGGTGCTCAGTACTCAGGGTGCTGGGTGCTCCGTGCTCAGGGTGCTGGGTGCTCAGTGCTCGGGGTGCTGGGTGCTCAGTACTCAGGGTGCTGGGTGCTCAGTGCTCGGGGTGCTGGGTGCTCAGTGCTCGGGGTGCTGGGTGCTCAGTACTCGGGGTGCTGGGTGCTCAGTGCTCAGGGTGCTGGGTCTCAGTGCTCGGGGGTACTGGGTAATCAGTGCTCAGTACACAGGGTGCTGAGTGCTCAGTGCTCGGGGTGCTGGGTGCTCAGTGCTCAGTACTCAGGGTGCTGGGTGCTCAGTGCTCGGGGTGCTGGGTGCTCAGTGCTCGGGGTGCTTGGTGCTCAGTACTCAGGGTGCTGAGTGCTCAGTGCTCGGGGTGCTGGGTGCTCAGTGCTCAGTACTCAGGGTGCTGGGTGCTCAGTACTCAGGGTGCTGGGTGCTCAGTGCTCAGTACTCACCGTGCTGGGTGCTCAGTGCTCAGAGTGTTGGGTGCTCAGTAATCAGGGTGCTGGGTGCTCAGTGCTCAGTGCTCAGGGTGCTCAGTGCTCAGGGTGCTGGGTGCTCAGGGTGCTGGGTGCTCAGTGCTCGGGGTGATGGGTGCTCAGTGCTCAGGGTGCTGGGTGCTCAGTGCTCAGTGCTCAGGGTGCTGGGTGCTCAGTGCTCAGTGCTCAGGGTGCTGGGTGTTCAGTACTCAGGGTGCTGGGTGCTCAGTACTCAGGGTGCTGGGTGCTCAGTGCTCAGGGTGCTGGGTGCTCAGTGCTCAGGGTGCTGGGTGCTCCGTGCTCCGGGTGCTCGGTGCTCAGTACCCAGGGTGCTCGGTGCTCAGTGCTCAGGGTGCTGGGTGCTCCGTGCTCGGGGTGCTCGGTGCTCAGTACACAGGGTGCTGGGTGCTCAGTGCTCGGGGTGCTCGGTGCTCAGTACACAGGGTGCTGGGTGCTCAGTGCTCGGAGTGCTGGGTGCTCAGTACTCAGCGTGCTGGGTGCTCAGTACTCAAGGTGCTGGGTGCTCAGTGCTCAGGGTGCTGGGTGCTCAGTGCTCAGGGTGCTGGGTGCTCAGTGATCGGGGTTCTGGGTGCTCAGTACTCAGGGTGCTCAGTGCTCGGGGAGCTCGGTGCTCAGTACTCAGGGTGCTGGGTGCTCAGTCCTCAGTGCTCGGGGTCCTGGGTGCTCCGTGCTCGGGGTGCTGGGTGCTCAGTGCTCTGGGTGCTTAGTGCTCAGTACTCAGGGTGCTGGGTGCTCAGTACTCAGGGTGCTCAGTGCTCGGGGTGCTGGGTGCTCAGTGCTCAGGGTGATCGGTGCTCAGTACTCAGGATGCTGGGTGCTCAGTACTCAGGGTGCTGGGTGCTCAGTACTCAGGGTGCCGATTGCTCAGTGCTCGGGGTGCTGGGTGCTCAGTGCTCAGGGTGCTCAGTGCTCAGTACTCAGGGTGCTCAGTGCTCAGTACTCAGGGTGCTGGGTGCTCAGTGCTCAGGGTGCTGGGTGCTCAGTACTCAGGGTGCTGGGTGCTCGGTGCTCAGTACGCTGGGTGCTCAGTACTCAGGGTGCTGGGTGCTCAGTACTCAGGGTGCTCGGTGCTCAGTACTCAGGGTGCTGGGTGCTGAGTGCTCGGGGTGCTGGGTGCTCAGTACTCAGGGTGCTGGGTGCTCAGTGCTCGGGGTGCTCGGTGCTCAGTACGCTGGGTGCTCAGTACTCAGGGTGCTGGGTGCTCAGTACTCAGGGTGCTCGGTGCTTAGTACTCAGGGTGCTGGGTGCTCAGTGCTCAGGGTGCTGGGTGCTCAGTGCTCAGTACTCAGGGTGCTGGCTGCTCAGTGCTCAGGGTGCTGGGTGCTCACTGCTCAGGGTGCTGGGTGCTCGGTGCTCGGGGTGCTGGGTGCTTAGTGCTCGGTGTGCTGGGTGCTCAGTACTCAGGGTGCTGGGTGGTCAGTACTCACGGTGCTGGGTGCTCAGTACTTGGGGTGCTGGGTGCTCACTACTCAGGGTGCTGGGTGCTCAGTACTCAGAGTGCTGGGTGCTCAGTGCTCGGGGTGCTCGGTGCTCAGTACTCAGGGTGCTGGGTGCTCAGTGCTCAGGGTGCTGGGTGCTCAGTACTCAGTGTGCTGGGTGCTCAGTGCTCAGGGTGCTGGGTGCTCAGTACTCAGGGTGCTCAGTACTCAGGGTGCTGGGTGCTCAGTACTCAGGGTGCTCAGTACTCAGGGTGCTCGGTGCTCAGTACTCAGGGTGCTGGGTGCTCAGTGCTCAGGGTGCTAGGTCCTCAGTGCTCGGGGTGCTGGGTGCTCAGTGCTCAGGGTGCTGGGTGCTCACGACTCAGGATGCTGGGTGCTCAGTACTCTGGGTGCTGGGTGCTCAGTACTCGGGTGATGGGTGCTCAGGGCTCAGGGTGCTGGGTGCTCAGTGCTCGGGGTGCTAGGTGCTCAGTGCTCAGTACTCAAGGTGCTGGGGGCTCAGTGCTCGGGGTGCTTCGTGCTCCGTGCTCAGTACTCAGGGTGCTGGGTGCTCAGTGCTCGGGGTGCTGGGTGCTCAGTGCTCAGGGTGCTGGGTGCTCAGTGCTCAGGGTGCTGGGTGCTCAGTGCTCGGGGTGTTGGTTGCTCAGTACTCAGGGTGCTGGGTGCTCAGTACTCAGGGTGCTGGGTGCTCAGTGCTCGGGGTGCTGGGTGCTCAGTGCTCGGGGTGCTGGGTGCTCAGTTCTCGGGGTGCTCGGTGCTCAGTACTCAGGGTGCTGGGTGCTCAGTGCTCGGGGTGCTCAGTACTCAGGGTGCTGTGTTTCAGTGCTCAGGGTGCTGGGTGCTCAGTACTCAGGGTGCTCGGTGCTTAGTACTCAGGATGCTGGGTGCTCAGTGCTCGGGGTGCTCGGTGCTCGGTGCTCAAGGTGCTGGGTGCTCAGTACTCAGGGTGATCATTGCTCAGGGTGCTGGGTGCTCAGTACTCAGGGTGCTGGGTGGTCAGTACTCAGGGTGCTCAGTGCTCAGTAATCAGGGTGCTCCGTGCTCAGGGTGCTGGGTGCTCAGTGCTCGGGGTGCTCGGTGCTCAGTACTCAGGGTTCTGGGTGCTCAGCGCTCAGGGTGCTGGGTGCTCAGTACTCAGGGTGCTCGGTGCACGGGGTGCTGGGTGCTCAGAGTTCGGGGTGCTCGGTGCTCAGTACTCGGGGTGCTCAGTACTCAGTACTCAGGGTGCTGGGTGCTCAGTGCTCAGGGTGCTGGGTGCTCAGTACTCAGGGTGCTGGGTGCTCGGTGCTCAGTACGCTGGGTGCTCAGTGCTCAGGGTGCTGGGTGCTCAGTACTCAGGGTGCTCGGTGCTCAGTGCTCAGGGTGCTGGGTGCTCAGTGCTCGGTATGCTGGGTGTTCAGTACTCAGGGTGCTCGGTGCATAGTACTCTGGGGGCTGGGTGATCTGTACTCAGGGTGCTGGGTGCTCAGTGCTCAGTACTCAGCGTGCTCTGTGCTCAGTGCTCAGAGTGTTGGGTGCTCAGTACTCAGGGTGCTCTGTGCTCAGTGCTCAGTGCTCAGGGTGCTCAGTGCTCAGGCTGCTGGGTGCTCAGGGTGCTGGGTGCTCAGTGCTCGGGGTGCTGGGTGCTCAGTGCTCAGGGTGCTGGGTGCTCAGTGCTCAGGGTGCTGGGTGCTCAGTGCTCAGGAGGCTGGGTGCTCAGTGCTCGGGTTGCTCGGTGCTCAGTACTCAGGGTGCTGGGTGGTCAGTCCTCGGGGTGCTGGGTGCTCAGTTCTCTTTGTGCTCAGTGCTCAGTACTCAGGGTGCTGGGTGCTCAGTACTCAGGGTGCTGGGTGCTCAGTACTCAGGGAGCTCAGTGCTCGGGGTGCAGTGTGCTCAGTACTCAGGGTGCTGGGTGCTCAGTACTCAGGGTGCTCAGTACTCAGGGTGCTGGGTGCTCAGTGCTTGGGTTGCTGGGTGCTCAGTACTCAGGGTGCTGGGTGCTCAGTGCTCAGGGTGCTGGGTGCTCAGTGCTCGGCGTGCTGGGTGCTCATTCTCGGGGTGCTGGGTGCTCAGTACTCAGGGTGCTGGGTGCTCAGTGCTCGGGGTGCTCGGTGCTCAGTACACAGGGTGCTGGTTACTCAGTGCTCGGGCTGCTGGGTGCTCAGTACTCAGGGTGCTGGGTGCTCAGTGCTCAGTACTCACCGTGCTGGGTGCTCAGTGCTCAGAGTGTTGGGTGCTCAGTAATCAGGGTGCTGGGTGCTCAGTGCTCAGTGCTCAGGTTGCTCAGTGCTCAGGGTGCTGGGTGCTCAGTGCTCAGTGCTCAGGGTGCTGGGTGCTCAGTGCTCAGTGCTCAGGGTGCTGGGTGTTCAGTACTCAGGGTGCTGGGTGCTCAGTACTCAGGGTGCTGGGTGCTCAGTGCTCAGGGTGCTGGGTGCTCAGTGCTCAGGGTGCTGGGTGCTCAGTACTCAGGGTGCTGGGTGCTCAGTACTCAGGGTGCTCGGTGCTCAGTGCTCAGGGTGCTGGGTGCTCAGTGCTCGGTATGCTGGGTGTTCAGTACTCAGGGTGCTGGGTGCTCAGTACTCAGGGTGCTCAGTGCTCAGGGTGCTGGGTGCTCAGTGCTCAGGGTGCTGGGTGCTCAGTACTCAGGGTGCTGGGTGCTCAGTACTCAGGGTGCTCGGTGCTCAGTGCTCAGGGTGCTGGGTGCACAGTGCTAGGGGTGCTGGGTGCTCAGTTCTCGGGGTGCTGGGTGCTCAGTGCTCAGGGTGCTGGGTCTCAGTGCTTGGGGTACTGGGTACTCAGTCCTCAGTACACAGGGTGCTGGGTGCTCAGTGCTCGGGGTGCTGGGTGCTCAGTGCTCAGTACTCAGGGTGCTGGGTGCTCAGTGCTCGGGGTGCTGTGTGCTCAGTACTCAGGGTACTCGGTGCTCAGTACTCGGGGTGCTGGGTGCTCAGTACTCAGGGAGCTGGGTGCTCAGTACTCTGGGTGCTGGGTGCTCAGTACTCGGGTGCTGGGTGCTCAGGGCTCAGGGTGCTGGGTGCTCAGTGCTCGGGGTGCTGGGTGCTCATTGCTCAGTACTCAGGGTGCTGGGTGCTCAGTGCTCGGGGTGCTGGGTGCTCAGTGCTCAGTACTCAGGGTGCTGGGTGATCAGTGCTCAGGGTGCTGGGTGCTCAGTACTCAGTGTGCTGGGTGCTCAGTACTCAGGGTGCTGGGTGCTCAGTACTCAGGGTGCTCGGTGCTCAGTACTCAGGGTGCTGGGTGCTCAGTGCTCAGGGTGCTAGGTCCTCAGTGCTCGGGGTGCTGGGTGCTCAGTGCTCAGGGTGCTGGGTGCTCAGTACTCAGGGTGCTGGGTGCTCAGTACTCGGGGTGCTGGGTGCTCAGTACTCAGGATGCTGGGTGCTCAGTACTCTGGGTGCTGGGTGCTCAGTTCTCGGGTGATGGGTGCTCAGGGCTCAGGGTGCAGGGTGCTCAGTGCTCGGGGTGCTAGGTGCTCAGTGCTCAGTACTCAAGGTGCTGGGGGCTCAGTGCTCGGGGTGCTGGGTGCTCAGTGCTCAGTACTCAGGGTGCTGGGTGCTCAGGGCTAGGGGTGCTGGGTGCTCAGTGCTCAGGGTGCTGGGTGCTCAGTGCTCAGGGTGCTGGGTGCTCAGTGCTCGGGGTGTTGGTTGCTCAGTACTCAGGGTGCTGGGTGCTCAGTACTCAGGGTGCTGGGTGCTCAGTGCTGGTTGTGCTGGGTGCTCAGTGCTCGGGGTGCTGGGTGCTCAGTTCTCGGGGTGCTCGGTGCTCAGTACTCAGGGTGCTGGGTGCTCAGTGCTCGGGGTGCTCAGTACTAATGGTGCTGTGTGTTCAGTGCTCAGGGTGCTGGGTGCTCAGTACTCAGGTTGCTCGGTGCTTAGTACTCAGGATGCTGGGTGCTCAGTGCTCAGGGTGCTGGGTGCTCAGTACTCAGGGTGCTAGGTGCTCAGTGCTCGGGGTGCTCGGTGCTCAGTACGCTGGGTGCTCAGTACTCAGGGTGCTGGGTGCTCAGTACTCAGGGTGCTGGGTGCTCAGTACTCAGGGTTCTGGGGGCTTAGTACTCAGGGTGCTCAGTGCTCAGTGCTCGGGGTGCTGGGTGCTCAGTGCTCAGGGTGCTGGGTGCTCAGTACTCAGGGTGCTCGGTGCTCAGTGCTCGGGGTGCTGGGTGCTCAGTACTCAGGGTGCTCGGTGCTCAGTACTCAGGGTGCTCAGTGCTCAGTACTCAGGGTGCTGGGTGCTCAGTGCTCGGGGTGCTGGGTGCTCAGTGCTCGGGGTGCTGGGTGCTCAGTGCTCGGGGTGCTGGGTGCTCAGTGCTCAGAGTGCTGGGTGCTCAGTACTCAGGGTGATCCGTGCTCAGTACTCAGGGTGCTGGGTGCTCAGTGCTCAGGGTGCTCAGTGCTCAGTACTCAGGGTGCTGGGTGCTCAGTGCTCAGGGTGCTCGGTGCTCAGTACTCAGGGTGCTCAGTGCTCAGTACTCAGCGTGCTGGGTGCTCAGTGCTCAGGGTGCTGGGTGCTCAGTACTCAGGGTGCAGGGTGCTTAGTACTCAGTGTGCTCGGTCCTCAGTGCTCATGGTGCTGGGTGCTCAGTACTCAGGGTGCAGGGTGCTCAGTGCTCAGGGTGCTCAGTGCTCAGTACTCAGGGTGCTCGGTGCTCAGTGCTCAGGGTGCTGGGTGCTCAGTGCTCGGGGTGCTGGGTGCTCAGTGCTCAGGTGATCGGTGCTCAGTACTCAGGGTGCTGGGTGCTCAGTGCTCAGGGTGCTGGGTGCTCAGTTCTCAGGGTGCTCAGTGCTCAGGGTGCTGGGTGCTCAGTGCTCAGGGTGCTCGGTGCTCAGGGTGCTGGGTGCTCAGTCCTCAGGGTGCTCAGTGCTCAGGGTGCTGGGTGCTCAGTGCTCAGGGTGCTCAGTGCTCAGGGTGCTGGGTGCTCGGTGCTCGGGGTGCTGGGTGCTTAGTGCTCGGTGTGCTGGGTGCTCAGTACTCAGGGTGCTGGGTGGTCAGTACTCACGGTGCTGGGTGCTCAGTACTTGGGGTGCTGGGTGCTCACTACTCAGGGTGCTGGGTGCTCAGTACTCAGAGTGCTGGGTGCTCAGTGCTCGGGGTGCTCGGTGCTCAGTACTCAGGGTGCTGGGTGCTCAGTGCTCAGGGTGCTGGGTGCTCAGTACTCAGTGTGCTGGGTGCTCAGTGCTCAGGGTGCTGGGTGCTCAGTACTCAGGGTGCTCAGTACTCAGGGTGCTGGGTGCTCAGTACTCAGGGTGCTCAGTACTCAGGGTGCTCGGTGCTCAGTACTCAGGGTGCTGGGTGCTCAGTGCTCAGGGTGCTAGGTCCTCAGTGCTCGGGGTGCTGGGTGCTCAGTGCTCAGGGTGCTGGGTGCTCACGACTCAGGGTGCTGGGTGCTCAGTACTCGGGGTGCTGGGTGCTCAGTACTCAGGATGCTGGGTGCTCAGTACTCTGGGTGCTGGGTGCTCAGTACTCGGGTGATGGGTGCTCAGGGCTCAGGGTGCTGGGTGCTCAGTGCTCGGGGTGCTAGGTGCTCAGTGCTCAGTACTCAAGGTGCTGGGGGCTCAGTGCTCGGGGTGCTGCGTGCTCCGTGCTCAGTACTCAGGGTGCTGGGTGCTCAGTGCTCGGGGTGCTGGGTGCTCAGTGCTCAGGGTGCTGGGTGCTCAGTGCTCAGGGTGCTGGGTGCTCAGTGCTCGGGGTGTTGGTTGCTCAGTACTCAGGGTGCTGGGTGCTCAGTACTCAGGGTGCTGGGTGCTCAGTGCTCGGGGTGCTGGGTGCTCAGTGCTCGGGGTGCTGGGTGCTCAGTTCTCGGGGTGCTCGGTGCTCAGTACTCAGGGTGCTGGGTGCTCAGTGCTCGGGGTGCTCAGTACTCAGGGTGCTGTGTTTCAGTGCTCAGGGTGCTGGGTGCTCAGTACTCAGGGTGCTCGGTGCTTAGTACTCAGGATGCTGGGTGCTCAGTGCTCGGGGTGCTCGGTGCTCGGTGCTCAAGGTGCTGGGTGCTCAGTACTCAGGGTGATCATTGCTCAGGGTGCTGGGTGCTCAGTACTCAGGGTGCTGGGTGCTCAGTGCTCGGGGTGCTCGGTGCTCAGTACTCAGGGTGCTGGGTGCTGAGTGCTCGGGGTGCTGGGTGCTCAGTACTCAGGGTGCTGGGTGCTCAGTGCTCGGGGTGCTCGGTGCTCAGTACGCTGGGTGCTCAGTACTCAGGGTGCTGGGTGCTCAGTACTCAGGGTGCTCGGTGCTTAGTACTCAGGGTGCTGGGTGCTCAGTGCTCAGGGTGCTGGGTGCTCAGTGCTCAGTACTCAGGGTGCTGGCTGCTCAGTGCTCAGGGTGCTGGGTGCTCACTGCTCAGGGTGCTGGGTGCTCGGTGCTCGGGGTGCTGGGTGCTTAGTGCTCGGTGTGCTGGGTGCTCAGTACTCAGGGTGCTGGGTGGTCAGTACTCACGGTGCTGGGTGCTCAGTACTTGGGGTGCTGGGTGCTCACTACTCAGGGTGCTGGGTGCTCAGTACTCAGAGTGCTGGGTGCTCAGTGCTCGGGGTGCTCGGTGCTCAGTACTCAGGGTGCTGGGTGCTCAGTGCTCAGGGTGCTGGGTGCTCAGTACTCAGTGTGCTGGGTGCTCAGTGCTCAGGGTGCTGGGTGCTCAGTACTCAGGGTGCTCAGTACTCAGGGTGCTGGGTGCTCAGTACTCAGGGTGCTCAGTACTCAGGGTGCTCGGTGCTCAGTACTCAGGGTGCTGGGTGCTCAGTGCTCAGGGTGCTAGGTCCTCAGTGCTCGGGGTGCTGGGTGCTCAGTGCTCAGGGTGCTGGGTGCTCACGACTCAGGATGCTGGGTGCTCAGTACTCTGGGTGCTGGGTGCTCAGTACTCGGGTGATGGGTGCTCAGGGCTCAGGGTGCTGGGTGCTCAGTGCTCGGGGTGCTAGGTGCTCAGTGCTCAGTACTCAAGGTGCTGGGGGCTCAGTGCTCGGGGTGCTGCGTGCTCCGTGCTCAGTACTCAGGGTGCTGGGTGCTCAGTGCTCGGGGTGCTGGGTGCTCAGTGCTCAGGGTGCTGGGTGCTCAGTGCTCAGGGTGCTGGGTGCTCAGTGCTCGGGGTGTTGGTTGCTCAGTACTCAGGGTGCTGGGTGCTCAGTACTCAGGGTGCTGGGTGCTCAGTGCTCGGGGTGCTGGGTGCTCAGTGCTCGGGGTGCTGGGTGCTCAGTTCTCGGGGTGCTCGGTGCTCAGTACTCAGGGTGCTGGGTGCTCAGTGCTCGGGGTGCTCAGTACTCAGGGTGCTGTGTTTCAGTGCTCAGGGTGCTGGGTGCTCAGTACTCAGGGTGCTCGGTGCTTAGTACTCAGGATGCTGGGTGCTCAGTGCTCGGGGTGCTCGGTGCTCGGTGCTCAAGGTGCTGGGTGCTCAGTACTCAGGGTGATCATTGCTCAGGGTGCTGGGTGCTCAGTACTCAGGGTGCTGGGTGGTCAGTACTCAGGGTGCTCAGTGCTCAGTAATCAGGGTGCTCCGTGCTCAGGGTGCTGGGTGCTCAGTGCTCGGGGTGCTCGGTGCTCAGTACTCAGGGTTCTGGGTGCTCAGCGCTCAGGGTGCTGGGTGCTCAGTACTCAGGGTGCTCGGTGCACGGGGTGCTGGGTGCTCAGAGTTCGGGGTGCTCGGTGCTCAGTACTCGGGGTGCTCAGTACTCAGTACTCAGGGTGCTGGGTGCTCAGTGCTCAGGGTGCTGGGTGCTCAGTACTCAGGGTGCTGGGTGCTCGGTGCTCAGTACGCTGGGTGCTCAGTGCTCAGGGTGCTGGGTGCTCAGTACTCAGGGTGCTCGGTGCTCAGTGCTCAGGGTGCTGGGTGCTCAGTGCTCGGTATGCTGGGTGTTCAGTACTCAGGGTGCTCGGTGCATAGTACTCTGGGGGCTGGGTGATCTGTACTCAGGGTGCTGGGTGCTCAGTGCTCAGTACTCAGCGTGCTCTGTGCTCAGTGCTCAGAGTGTTGGGTGCTCAGTACTCAGGGTGCTCTGTGCTCAGTGCTCAGTGCTCAGGGTGCTCAGTGCTCAGGCTGCTGGGTGCTCAGGGTGCTGGGTGCTCAGTGCTCGGGGTGCTGGGTGCTCAGTGCTCAGGGTGCTGGGTGCTCAGTGCTCAGGGTGCTGGGTGCTCAGTGCTCAGGAGGCTGGGTGCTCAGTGCTCGGGTTGCTCGGTGCTCAGTACTCAGGGTGCTGGGTGGTCAGTCCTCGGGGTGCTGGGTGCTCAGTTCTCTTTGTGCTCAGTGCTCAGTACTCAGGGTGCTGGGTGCTCAGTACTCAGGGTGCTGGGTGCTCAGTACTCAGGGAGCTCAGTGCTCGGGGTGCAGTGTGCTCAGTACTCAGGGTGCTGGGTGCTCAGTACTCAGGGTGCTCAGTACTCAGGGTGCTGGGTGCTCAGTGCTTGGGTTGCTGGGTGCTCAGTACTCAGGGTGCTGGGTGCTCAGTGCTCAGGGTGCTGGGTGCTCAGTGCTCGGCGTGCTGGGTGCTCATTCTCGGGGTGCTGGGTGCTCAGTACTCAGGGTGCTGGGTGCTCAGTGCTCGGGGTGCTCGGTGCTCAGTACACAGGGTGCTGGTTACTCAGTGCTCGGGCTGCTGGGTGCTCAGTACTCAGGGTGCTGGGTGCTCAGTGCTCAGTACTCACCGTGCTGGGTGCTCAGTGCTCAGAGTGTTGGGTGCTCAGTAATCAGGGTGCTGGGTGCTCAGTGCTCAGTGCTCAGGTTGCTCAGTGCTCAGGGTGCTGGGTGCTCAGTGCTCAGTGCTCAGGGTGCTGGGTGCTCAGTGCTCAGTGCTCAGGGTGCTGGGTGTTCAGTACTCAGGGTGCTGGGTGCTCAGTACTCAGGGTGCTGGGTGCTCAGTGCTCAGGGTGCTGGGTGCTCAGTGCTCAGGGTGCTGGGTGCTCAGTACTCAGGGTGCTGGGTGCTCAGTACTCAGGGTGCTCGGTGCTCAGTGCTCAGGGTGCTGGGTGCTCAGTGCTCGGTATGCTGGGTGTTCAGTACTCAGGGTGCTGGGTGCTCAGTACTCAGGGTGCTCAGTGCTCAGGGTGCTGGGTGCTCAGTGCTCAGGGTGCTGGGTGCTCAGTACTCAGGGTGCTGGGTGCTCAGTACTCAGGGTGCTCGGTGCTCAGTGCTCAGGGTGCTGGGTGCACAGTGCTAGGGGTGCTGGGTGCTCAGTTCTCGGGGTGCTGGGTGCTCAGTGCTCAGGGTGCTGGGTCTCAGTGCTTGGGGTACTGGGTACTCAGTCCTCAGTACACAGGGTGCTGGGTGCTCAGTGCTCGGGGTGCTGGGTGCTCAGTGCTCAGTACTCAGGGTGCTGGGTGCTCAGTGCTCGGGGTGCTGTGTGCTCAGTACTCAGGGTACTCGGTGCTCAGTACTCGGGGTGCTGGGTGCTCAGTACTCAGGGAGCTGGGTGCTCAGTACTCTGGGTGCTGGGTGCTCAGTACTCGGGTGCTGGGTGCTCAGGGCTCAGGGTGCTGGGTGCTCAGTGCTCGGGGTGCTGGGTGCTCATTGCTCAGTACTCAGGGTGCTGGGTGCTCAGTGCTCGGGGTGCTGGGTGCTCAGTGCTCAGTACTCAGGGTGCTGGGTGATCAGTGCTCAGGGTGCTGGGTGCTCAGTACTCAGTGTGCTGGGTGCTCAGTACTCAGGGTGCTGGGTGCTCAGTACTCAGGGTGCTCGGTGCTCAGTACTCAGGGTGCTGGGTGCTCAGTGCTCAGGGTGCTAGGTCCTCAGTGCTCGGGGTGCTGGGTGCTCAGTGCTCAGGGTGCTGGGTGCTCAGTACTCAGGGTGCTGGGTGCTCAGTACTCGGGGTGCTGGGTGCTCAGTACTCAGGATGCTGGGTGCTCAGTACTCTGGGTGCTGGGTGCTCAGTTCTCGGGTGATGGGTGCTCAGGGCTCAGGGTGCAGGGTGCTCAGTGCTCGGGGTGCTAGGTGCTCAGTGCTCAGTACTCAAGGTGCTGGGGGCTCAGTGCTCGGGGTGCTGGGTGCTCAGTGCTCAGTACTCAGGGTGCTGGGTGCTCAGGGCTAGGGGTGCTGGGTGCTCAGTGCTCAGGGTGCTGGGTGCTCAGTGCTCAGGGTGCTGGGTGCTCAGTGCTCGGGGTGTTGGTTGCTCAGTACTCAGGGTGCTGGGTGCTCAGTACTCAGGGTGCTGGGTGCTCAGTGCTGGTTGTGCTGGGTGCTCAGTGCTCGGGGTGCTGGGTGCTCAGTTCTCGGGGTGCTCGGTGCTCAGTACTCAGGGTGCTGGGTGCTCAGTGCTCGGGGTGCTCAGTACTAATGGTGCTGTGTGTTCAGTGCTCAGGGTGCTGGGTGCTCAGTACTCAGGTTGCTCGGTGCTTAGTACTCAGGATGCTGGGTGCTCAGTGCTCAGGGTGCTGGGTGCTCAGTACTCAGGGTGCTAGGTGCTCAGTGCTCGGGGTGCTCGGTGCTCAGTACGCTGGGTGCTCAGTACTCAGGGTGCTGGGTGCTCAGTACTCAGGGTGCTGGGTGCTCAGTACTCAGGGTTCTGGGGGCTTAGTACTCAGGGTGCTCAGTGCTCAGTGCTCGGGGTGCTGGGTGCTCAGTGCTCAGGGTGCTGGGTGCTCAGTACTCAGGGTGCTCGGTGCTCAGTGCTCGGGGTGCTGGGTGCTCAGTACTCAGGGTGCTCGGTGCTCAGTACTCAGGGTGCTCAGTGCTCAGTACTCAGGGTGCTGGGTGCTCAGTGCTCGGGGTGCTGGGTGCTCAGTGCTCGGGGTGCTGGGTGCTCAGTGCTCGGGGTGCTGGGTGCTCAGTGCTCAGAGTGCTGGGTGCTCAGTACTCAGGGTGATCCGTGCTCAGTACTCAGGGTGCTGGGTGCTCAGTGCTCAGGGTGCTCAGTGCTCAGTACTCAGGGTGCTGGGTGCTCAGTGCTCAGGGTGCTCGGTGCTCAGTACTCAGGGTGCTCAGTGCTCAGTACTCAGCGTGCTGGGTGCTCAGTGCTCAGGGTGCTGGGTGCTCAGTACTCAGGGTGCAGGGTGCTTAGTACTCAGTGTGCTCGGTCCTCAGTGCTCATGGTGCTGGGTGCTCAGTACTCAGGGTGCAGGGTGCTCAGTGCTCAGGGTGCTCAGTGCTCAGTACTCAGGGTGCTCGGTGCTCAGTGCTCAGGGTGCTGGGTGCTCAGTGCTCGGGGTGCTGGGTGCTCAGTGCTCAGGTGATCGGTGCTCAGTACTCAGGGTGCTGGGTGCTCAGTGCTCAGGGTGCTGGGTGCTCAGTTCTCAGGGTGCTCAGTGCTCAGGGTGCTGGGTGCTCAGTGCTCAGGGTGCTCGGTGCTCAGGGTGCTGGGTGCTCAGTCCTCAGGGTGCTCAGTGCTCAGGGTGCTGGGTGCTCAGTGCTCAGGGTGCTCAGTGCTCAGGGTGCTGGGTGCTCGGTGCTCGGGGTGCTGGGTGCTTAGTGCTCGGTGTGCTGGGTGCTCAGTACTCAGGGTGCTGGGTGGTCAGTACTCACGGTGCTGGGTGCTCAGTACTTGGGGTGCTGGGTGCTCACTACTCAGGGTGCTGGGTGCTCAGTACTCAGAGTGCTGGGTGCTCAGTGCTCGGGGTGCTCGGTGCTCAGTACTCAGGGTGCTGGGTGCTCAGTGCTCAGGGTGCTGGGTGCTCAGTACTCAGTGTGCTGGGTGCTCAGTGCTCAGGGTGCTGGGTGCTCAGTACTCAGGGTGCTCAGTACTCAGGGTGCTGGGTGCTCAGTACTCAGGGTGCTCAGTACTCAGGGTGCTCGGTGCTCAGTACTCAGGGTGCTGGGTGCTCAGTGCTCAGGGTGCTAGGTCCTCAGTGCTCGGGGTGCTGGGTGCTCAGTGCTCAGGGTGCTGGGTGCTCACGACTCAGGGTGCTGGGTGCTCAGTACTCGGGGTGCTGGGTGCTCAGTACTCAGGATGCTGGGTGCTCAGTACTCTGGGTGCTGGGTGCTCAGTACTCGGGTGATGGGTGCTCAGGGCTCAGGGTGCTGGGTGCTCAGTGCTCGGGGTGCTAGGTGCTCAGTGCTCAGTACTCAAGGTGCTGGGGGCTCAGTGCTCGGGGTGCTGCGTGCTCCGTGCTCAGTACTCAGGGTGCTGGGTGCTCAGTGCTCGGGGTGCTGGGTGCTCAGTGCTCAGGGTGCTGGGTGCTCAGTGCTCAGGGTGCTGGGTGCTCAGTGCTCGGGGTGTTGGTTGCTCAGTACTCAGGGTGCTGGGTGCTCAGTACTCAGGGTGCTGGGTGCTCAGTGCTCGGGGTGCTGGGTGCTCAGTGCTCGGGGTGCTGGGTGCTCAGTTCTCGGGGTGCTCGGTGCTCAGTACTCAGGGTGCTCAGTGCTCAGTACTCAGCGTGCTGGGTGCTCAGTGCTCAGGGTGCTGGGTGCTCAGTACTCAGGGTGCAGGGTGCTTAGTACTCAGTGTGCTCGGTCCTCAGTGCTCATGGTGCTGGGTGCTCAGTACTCAGGGTGCAGGGTGCTCAGTGCTCAGGGTGCTCAGTGCTCAGTACTCAGGGTGCTCGGTGCTCAGTGCTCAGGGTGCTGGGTGCTCAGTGCTCGGGGTGCTGGGTGCTCAGTGCTCAGGTGATCGGTGCTCAGTACTCAGGGTGCTGGGTGCTCAGTGCTCAGGGTGCTGGGTGCTCAGTTCTCAGGGTGCTCAGTGCTCAGGGTGCTGGGTGCTCAGTGCTCAGGGTGCTCGGTGCTCAGGGTGCTGGGTGCTCAGTCCTCAGGGTGCTCAGTGCTCAGGGTGCTGGGTGCTCAGTGCTCAGGGTGCTCAGTGCTCAGGGTGCTGGGTGCTCGGTGCTCGGGGTGCTGGGTGCTTAGTGCTCGGTGTGCTGGGTGCTCAGTACTCAGGGTGCTGGGTGGTCAGTACTCACGGTGCTGGGTGCTCAGTACTTGGGGTGCTGGGTGCTCACTACTCAGGGTGCTGGGTGCTCAGTACTCAGAGTGCTGGGTGCTCAGTGCTCGGGGTGCTCGGTGCTCAGTACTCAGGGTGCTGGGTGCTCAGTGCTCAGGGTGCTGGGTGCTCAGTACTCAGTGTGCTGGGTGCTCAGTGCTCAGGGTGCTGGGTGCTCAGTACTCAGGGTGCTCAGTACTCAGGGTGCTGGGTGCTCAGTACTCAGGGTGCTCAGTACTCAGGGTGCTCGGTGCTCAGTACTCAGGGTGCTGGGTGCTCAGTGCTCAGGGTGCTAGGTCCTCAGTGCTCGGGGTGCTGGGTGCTCAGTGCTCAGGGTGCTGGGTGCTCACGACTCAGGGTGCTGGGTGCTCAGTACTCGGGGTGCTGGGTGCTCAGTACTCAGGATGCTGGGTGCTCAGTACTCTGGGTGCTGGGTGCTCAGTACTCGGGTGATGGGTGCTCAGGGCTCAGGGTGCTGGGTGCTCAGTGCTCGGGGTGCTAGGTGCTCAGTGCTCAGTACTCAAGGTGCTGGGGGCTCAGTGCTCGGGGTGCTGCGTGCTCCGTGCTCAGTACTCAGGGTGCTGGGTGCTCAGTGCTCGGGGTGCTGGGTGCTCAGTGCTCAGGGTGCTGGGTGCTCAGTGCTCAGGGTGCTGGGTGCTCAGTGCTCGGGGTGTTGGTTGCTCAGTACTCAGGGTGCTGGGTGCTCAGTACTCAGGGTGCTGGGTGCTCAGTGCTCGGGGTGCTGGGTGCTCAGTACTCAGGGTGCTGGGTGCTCAGTGCTCAGGGTGCTAGGTCCTCAGTGCTCGGGTGCTGGGTGCTCAGTGCTCAGGGTGCTGGGTGCTCAGTACTCAGGGTGCTGGGTGCTCAGTACTCGGGTGCTGGGTGCTCAGTACTCAGGATGCTGGGTGCTCAGTACTCTGGGTGCTGGGTGCTCAGTTCTCGGGTGATGGGTGCTCAGGGCTCAGGGTGCAGGGTGCTCAGTGCTCGGGGTGCTAGGTGCTCAGTGCTCAGTACTCAAGGTGCTGGGGGCTCAGTGCTCGGGGTGCTGGGTGCTCAGTGCTCAGTACTCAGGGTGCTGGGTGCTCAGGGCTAGGGGTGCTGGGTGCTCAGTGCTCAGGGTGCTGGGTGCTCAGTGCTCAGGGTGCTGGGTGCTCAGTGCTCGGGGTGTTGGTTGCTCAGTACTCAGGGTGCTGGGTGCTCAGTACTCAGGGTGCTGGGTGCTCAGTGCTGGTTGTGCTGGGTGCTCAGTGCTCGGGGTGCTGGGTGCTCAGTTCTCGGGGTGCTCGGTGCTCAGTACTCAGGGTGCTGGGTGCTCAGTGCTCGGGGTGCTCAGTACTAATGGTGCTGTGTGTTCAGTGCTCAGGGTGCTGGGTGCTCAGTACTCAGGTTGCGTCGGTGCTTTAGTACTTCAGGATGCTGGGTGCTCAGTGCTCAGGGTGCTGGGTGCTCAGTACTCAGGGTGCTAGGTGCTCAGTGCTCGGGGTGCTCGGTGCTCAGTACGCTGGGTGCTCAGTACTCAGGGTGCTGGAGTGCTCAGTACTCAGGGTGCTGGGTGCTCAGTACTCAGGGTTCTGGGGGCTTAGTACTCAGGGTGCTCAGTGCTCAGTGCTCGGGGTGCTGGGTGCTCAGTGCTCAGGGTGCTGGGTGCTCAGTACTCAGGTGCTCGGTGCTCAGTGCTCGGGGTGCTGGGTGCTCAGTACTCAGGGTGCTCGGTGCTCAGTACTCAGGGTGCTCAGTGCTCAGTACTCAGGGTGCTGGGTGCTCAGTGCTCGGGTGCTGGGTGCTCAGTGCTCGGGTGCTGGGTGCCTCAGTGCTCGGGGTGCTGGGTGCTCAGTGCTCAGAGTGCTGGGTGCTCAGTACTCAGGGTGATCCGTGCTCAGTACTCAGGGTGCTAGGGTGCTCAGTGCTCAGGGTGCTCAGTGCTCAGTACTCAGGGTGCTGGGGTGCTCAGTGCTCAGGGTGCTCGGTGCTCAGTACTCAGGGTGCTCAGTGCTCAGTACTCAGCGTGCTGGGTGCTCAGTGCTCAGGGTGCTGGGTGCTCAGTACTCAGGGTGCAGGGTGCTTAGTACTCAGTGTGCTCGGTCCTCAGTGCTCATGGTGCTGGGTGCTCAGTACTCAGGGTGCAGGGTGCTCAGTGCTCAGGGTGCTCAGTGCTCAGTACTCAGGGTGCTCGGTGCTCAGTGCTCAGGGTGCTGGGTGCTCAGTGCTCGGGTGCTGGTGCTCAGTGCTCAGGTGATCGGTGCTCAGTACTCAGGGTGCTGGGTGCTCAGTGCTCAGGGTGCTGGGTGCTCAGTTCTCAGGGTGCTCAGTGCTCAGGGTGCTGGGTGCTCAGTGCTCAGGGTGCTCGGTGCTCAGGGTGCTGGTGCTCAGTCCTCAGGGTGCTCAGTGCTCAGGGTGCTGGGTGCTCAGTGCTCAGGGTGCTCAGTGCTCAGGGTGCTGGGTGCTCGGTGCTCGGGTGCTGGGTGCTTAGTGCTCGGTGTGCTGGGTGCTCAGTACTCAGGTGCTGGGTGGTCAGTACTCACGGTGCTGGGTGCTCAGTACTTGGGGTGCTGGGTGCTCACTACTCAGGGTGCTGGGTGCTCAGTACTCAGAGTGCTGGGTGCTCAGTGCTCGGGGTGCTCGGTGCTCAGTACTCAGGGTGGCTGGGTGCTCAGTGCTCAGGGTGCTGGGTGCTCAGTACTCAGTGTGCTGGGTGCTCAGTGCTCAGGGTGCTGGTGCTCAGTACTCAGGGTGCTCAGTACTCAGGGTGCTGGGTGCTCAGTACTCAGGGTGCTCAGTACTCAGGGTGCTCGGTGCTCAGTACTCAGGGTGCTGGGTGCTCAGTGCTCAGGGTGCTAGGTCCTCAGTGCTCGGGTGCTGGGTGCTCAGTGCCTCAGGGTGCTGGGTGCTCACGACTCAGGGTGCTGGGTGCTCAGTACTCGGGGTGCTGGGTGCTCAGTACTCAGGATGCTGGGTGCTCAGTACTCTGGGTGCTGGGTGCTCAGTACTCGGGTGATGGGTGCTCAGGGCTCAGGGTGCTGGGTGCTCAGTGCTCGGGTGCTAGGTGCTCAGTGCTCAGTACTCAAGGTGCTGGGGGCTCAGTGCTCGGGGTGCTGCGTGCTCCGTGCTCAGTACTCAGGGTGCTGGGTGCTCAGTGCTCGGGGTGCTGGGTGCTCAGTGCTCAGGGTGCTGGGTGCTCAGTGCTCAGGGTGCTGGGTGCTCAGTGCTCGGGGTGTTGGTTGCTCAGTACTCAGGGTGCTGGGTGCTCAGTACTCAGGGTGCTGGGTGCTCAGTGCTCGGGTGCTGGGTGCTCAGTGCTCGGGGTGCTGGGTGCTCAGTTCTCGGGGTGCTCGGTGCTCAGTACTCAGGGTGCTGGGTGCTCAGTGCCTCGGGGTGCTCAGTACTCAGGGTGCTGTGTTTCAGTGCTCAGGGTGCTGGGTGCTCAGTACTCAGGGTGCTCGGTGCTTAGTACTCAGGATGGCTGGGTGCTCAGTGCTCGGGGTGCTCGTGCTCGTGCTCAAGGTGCTGGGTGCTCAGTACTCAGGGTGATCATTGCTCAGGGTGCTGGGTGCTCAGTACTCAGGGTGCTGGGTGCTCAGTGCTCGGGGTGCTCGGTGCTCAGTACTCAGGGTTCTGGTGCTCAGCGCTCAGGGTGCTGGGTGCTCAGTACTCAGGGTGCTCGGTGCACGGGGTGCTGGGTGCTCAGAGTTCGGGGTGCTCGGTGCTCAGTACTCGGGGTGCTCAGTACTCAGTACTCAGGGTGCTGGGTGCTCAGTGCTCAGGGTGCTGGTGCTCAGTACTCAGGGTGCTGGGTGCTCGGTGCTCAGTACGCTGGGTGCTCAGTGCTCAGGGTGCTGGGTGCTCAGTACTCAGGGTGCTCGGTGCTCAGTGCTCAGGGTGCTGGGTGCTCAGTGCTCGGTATGCTGGGTGTTCAGTACTCAGGGTGCTCGGTGCATAGTACTCTGGGGGCTGGGTGATCTGTACTCAGGTGCTGGGTGCTCAGTGCTCAGTACTCAGCGTGCTCTGTGCTCAGTGCTCAGAGTGTTGGGTGCTCAGTACTC
>NW_024544761.1:0-97578 GCF_018167655.1 Microtus oregoni
GCACCCAGCAACCTGAGTACTGAGCACCCAACACCCCAGAGTAATGAGCACCCAGCACCCTGAGAACTGAGCACCCAGTACCCTGAGTACTGAGCACCCAGCACCCTGAGTACTGAGCACCCAGCACCCTGAGCACTGAGCACTGAGCACCCAGCACCCTGAGCACTGAGCACTGAGCACCCAGCAGCCTGAGCACTGAGCACCCAGCACCCCGAGCACTGAGCACACAGCGCCCTGAGCACTGAGCACCCAGCACCCTGAGCACTGAGCACCCAGCCCCCTGAGTACTGAGCACCCAGCACCCTGAGTACTGAGCACCCAGCACCCTGAGCACTGAGAACCCTGAGGACTGAGCACCCAGCACCCCGAGCACTGAGCACCCAGCACCCTGAGCACTGAGCACCTAGCGCCCTGAGCACTGAGCACCCAGCACCCTGAGCACTGAGCACCCAGTCCCCTGAGTACTGAGCACCCAGCACCATGAGTACTGAGAACCCAGCACCCTGAGTACTGAGCACTCAGCCCCCTGTGTACTGAGCACCGAGCACCCCGAGCACTGAGCACCCAGCACCCTGAGCACTGAGCACCCTAAGGACTGAGCACCCAGCACCCTGAGCACTGAGCACCCAGCACCCTGAGTACTGAGCACCGATCACCCTGAGCACTGAGCACCCCAGCAAGCTGAGTACTGAGCACACAGCACCCTGAGTACTGAGCACCGATCACCCTGAGCACTGAGCACCCAGCAAGCTGAGTACTGAGCACCCAGCACCCTGAGCACTGAGCACCCTAAGGACTGAGCACCCAGCACCCTGAGCACTGAGCACCCAGCACCCTGAGTACTGAGCACCGATCACCCCTGAGCACTGAGCACCCAGCAAGCTGAGTACTGAGCACACAGCACCCTGAGCACTGAGCACCCAGCACCCTGAGTACTGAGCACCCAGCACCCTGAGCACTGAGAACCCTGAGTACTGAGCACCGAGCACCCTGAGTACTGAGCACCCAGCACCCTGAGCACTGAGCAATGAGCACCCCGAGGACTGAGCACCCAGCACCCTGAGCACTGAACACCCAGCACCTTGAGTACTGAGCACCGAGCACCCCGAGTACTGAGCACCGAGCACTCAGAGTACTGAGCACCCAGCACCCTGAGCACTGAGCACCCAGCACCCTGAGCACTGAGCACCCAGCACCCCGAGCACTGAGCACCCAACACCCTGAGTACTGAGCACCCAACACCCAGAGTAATGAGCACCCAGCACCCTGAGAACTGAGCACCCCAGTACCCTGAGTACTGAGCACCCAGCACCCTGAGTACTGAGCACCCAGCACCCTGAGCACTGAGCACTGAGCACCCAGCACCCTGAGCACTGAGCACTGAGCACCCAGCACCCTGAGCACTGAGCACCCAGCACACCGAGCACTGAGCACACAGCGCCCTGAGCACTGATCACCCAGCACCCTGAGCACTGAGCACCCAGCCCCCTGAGTACTGAGCACCCAGCACCCTGAGTACTGAGCACCCAGCACCCTGAGCACTGAGAACCCTGAGGACTGAGCACCCAGCACCCCGAGCACTGAGCACCCAGCACCCTGAGCACTGAGCACCTAGCGCCCTGAGCACTGAGCACCCAGCACCCTGAGCACTGAGCACCCAGTCCCCTGAGTACTGAGCACCCAGCACCATGAGTACTGAGAACCCAGCACCCTGAGTACTGAGCACTCAGCCCCCTGTGTACTGAGCACCGAGCACCCCGAGCACTGAGCACCCAGCACCCTGAGCACTGAGCACCCTAAGGACTGAGCACCCAGCACGCTGAGCACTGAGCACCCAGCACCCTGAGTACTGAGCACCGATCACCCTGAGCACTGAGCACCCAGCACCCTGAGTACTGAGCACCCAGCACCCTGAGCACTGAGCACCCAGCACCCTGAGTACTGAGCACCCTGAGTACTGAGCACCGATCACCCTGAGCACTGTGCACCCAGCACCCTGAGTACTGAGCACCAGCACCCTGAGCACTGAGCACCCAGGACCCTGAGCACTGAGCACCCAGCAACCTGAGTACTGAGCACCCAGCACCCTGAGTACTGAGGATCCAGCACCCTGAGCACTGAGCACCCAGCACCCTGAGTACTGCGCACCCAGCACCCTTAGTACTGAGCACCCAGCACCCTGAGTACTCAGCACCCAGCACCCAGAGCACTGAGCACCCAGCACCCTGAGCACTCAGCACCCAGGACCCCCGAGCACTGAGTATTGAGCACCCAGCACCCTGAGTACTGAGCACGCAGCACGCTGAGTACTGAGCACCCAGCACCCCGAGCACTGAGCACCCAGCACCATGAGTACTGAGCACCCAGCACCCTGAGTACTGAGCACTCAGCACCCTGAGTACTGAGCACCGAGCACCCCGAGCACTGAGCACCCAGCACCCTGAGCACTGAGCACTGAGCACCCAGCACCCTGAGCACTGAGCACTGAGCACCCAGCACCCTGAGCACTGAGCACCCAGCACCTGAGCACTGAGCACCCAGCCCCCTGAGTACTGAGCACCCAGCACCCTGAGTACTGAGCACCCAGCACCCTGAGCACTGAGAACCCTGAGGACTGAGCACCCAGCACCCCGAGCACTGAGCACCCAGCACCCTGAGCACTGAGCACCTAGCGCCCTGAGCACTGAGCACCCAGCACCCTGAGCACTGAGCACCCAGTCCCCTGAGTACTGAGCACCCAGCACCATGAGTACTGAGAACCCAGCACCCTGAGTACTGAGCACTCAGCCCCCTGTGTACTGAGCACCGAGCACCCCGAGCACTGAGCACCCAGCACCCTGAGCACTGAGCACCCTAAGGACTGAGCACCCAGCACCCTGAGCACTGAGCACCCAGCACCCTGAGTACTGAGCACTGATCACCCTGAGCACTGAGCACCCAGCACCCTGAGTACTGAGCACCCAGCACCCTGAGCACTGAGCACCCAGCACCCTGAGTACTGAGCACCCTGAGTACTGAGCACCGATCACCCTGAGCACTGTGCACCCAGCACCCTGAGTACTGAGCACCCAGCACCCTGAGCACTGAGCACCCAGGACCCTGAGCACTGAGCACCCAGCAACCTGAGTACTGATCACCCAGCACCCTGAGTACTGAGGATCCAGCACCCTGAGCACTGAGCACCCAGAACCCTGAGTACTGAGCACCCAGCACCCTTAGTACTGAGCACCCAGCACCCTGAGTACTCAGCACCCAGCAACCAGAGCACTGAGCACCCAGCACCCTGAGCACTCAGCACCCAGGACCCCGAGCACTGAGTATTGAGCACCCAGCACCCTGAGTACTGAGCACGCAGCACGCTGAGTACTGAGCACCCAGCACCCCGAGCACTGAGCACCCAGCAACATGAGTACTGAGCACCCAGCACCCTGAGTACTGAGCACTCAGCACCCTGAGTACTGAGCACCGAGCACCCCGAGCACTGAGCACCCAGCACCCTGAGCACTGAGCACCCTGAGGACTGAGCACCTAGCTCCCTGAGTACAGAGCACCCAGCACCCTGAGTACTGAGCACCGATCACCCTGAGCACTGAGCACCCAGCACCCCGAGCACTGAGCACCCAGCACCCTGAGCACTGAGCACCCAGCACCCTGAGTACTGAGCACGCAGCACGCTGAGTACTGAGCACCCAGCACCCCGAGCACTGAGCACCCAGCACCCTGAGCACTGAGCACCCAGCACCCTGAGCACTGAGCACCCAGCACCCTGAGCACTGAGCACCCAGCACCCCGAGCACGGAGCACAAAGCACCCTGAGTACTGAACACCCAACACCCAGAGTACTGAGCACCCAGCACCCTGAGCACTGAGCACCCAGCACCATGAGTACTGAGCACCCAGCACCCTAAGTACTGAACACCCAGCACCCTGAGCACTGAGCACTGAGCACCCTGAGCACTGAGTACTGAGCAATGAGCACCCTGAGCACTGAGCACCCAGCACCCCGAGTACTGAGCACCCAGCACCCTGAGCACTGAGCACCCAGCGCCCCGAGCACTGAGCACACAGCACCCGGAGCACTGAGCACTGAGCACCCTGAGCACTGAGCACCCAGCACCCCGAGTACTGAGCACTGAGCACCCTGAGTACTGAGCACCAAGCAACCCGAGTACTGAGCACTGAGCACCCTGAGTACTGAGCACCCAGCACCCCGAGCACTGAGCACCCAGCACCCGAGCACTGAGCACCTAGCGCCCTGAGTACTGAGCACCCAGCACCCTGAGCACTGAGCACCCAGTCCCCTGAGTACTGAGCACCCAGCACCATGAGTACTGAGAACCCAGCACCCTGAGTACTGAGCACCCAGCACCCTGAGTACTCAGCACCCAGCACCCTGAGCACTGAGCAACCAGCACCCTGAGTACTGAGCACCCTGCACCCCAAGCACTGAGCACCCTGAGAACTGAGCACCCAGCACCCCAAGCACTGAGCACCCTGAGTACTGATCACCCAGCACCCTGATTAATGAGCACCCAGCACCCCGAGAACTGAGCACCCAGCACCCTGAGTATTGAGCACCGAGCACCCTGAGTACTGAGCACCCAGCACCCTGAGTACTGAGCACCCAGTGTACTGAGCACCGAGCAACCAGCACCCTGAGTACTGAGCACCCAGCACCCTGAGTTCTGAGCACCGAGCTGCCCGAGCACTGAGCACCCAGCACCCTGAGCACTGAGCACCCAGCACCCTGAGCACTGAGCACCCAGCACCCTGAGTACTGAGCACCCAGCACGCGGAGTACTGAGCACCCAGCACCCTGAGCACTGAGCACCCAGCACCCTGAGTACTGAGCACTGAGCACCCAGCACCCCCGAGCACTGAGCACCCAGCACCCTGTGTACTGAGCACTGAGCACCCTGAGTACTAAGCACCCAGCACCCTGAGTACTGAGCACCCAGGACCCTGAGCACCGAGCACCCCGAGCACTGAGCACCCAGCACCCTGAGCACTCAGCACCCATCACGCCGATCACTGAGCACCCAGCACCCTGAGCACTGAGCACCCAGCACCCTGAGCACGGAGCACCCAGCACCCAGAGCACTGAGCACCCAGCACCCTGAGCACTGAGCACAGAGCACCCTGAGTACTGAGCACCCAGCACCCTGAGTACTGAGCACCCAGACCCCGAGCACTGAGCACCCAGCACCCCTAGCACTGTGCACCCAGCACCCTGAGTACTGAGAACCCAGCACCCTGAGTACTGAGCACCGAGCACCCTGAGTACTGAGCACCCAGCACGCTGAGCACTGAGCACCCAGCACCCCGAGTACTGAGCACCCAGCACCCTGAGTACGGAGCACCCAGCACCCCGAGCACTGAGCAACCAGCACCCTGAGCACTGAGCACCCAGCACCCTTAGTACTGAGCATCAAGCTCGCTGAGCACTGAGCACCCAGCACCCTGAGTACTGAGCACCCAGCACCCTGAGCACTGAGCACCCAGCACCCTGAGCACTGAGCACTCAGCACCCTGAGTACTGAGCACCAAGCACCCCGAGCACTGAGCACCCAGCACCCTGAGCACTGAGCACCCTGAGGACTGAGCACCCAGCACCCTGAGGACTGAGCACCCAGCACCCTGAGTACTGAGCACCCAGCACCCTGAGCACTGAGCACCCAGCACCCTGAGTACTGAGCACCCAGCAACACGAGCACTGAGCACACAGCACCCTGAGTACTGAGAACCCTGAGGACTGAGCACCGATCACCATGAGCACTGAGCACCCAGCACCCTGAGTACTGAGCACCCAGCACCCTGAGCACTGAGCACCCAGCACCCTGAGTACTGAGCAGAGAGCACCCTGATCACTGAGCACCCAGCACCCTGAGTACTGAGCACCCAGGACCCTGAGTACTGAGCACCGAGCACCCCGAGTACTGAGCACCCAGCACCCTGAGCACTCAGCACCCAGCACACCGAGCACTGAGCACCCAGCACCCTGAGTACTGAGCTCCCAGCACCCCGAGCCCTGAGCACCCAGCACCCTGAGTACTGAGCACCCTGAGTACTGAGCACCGATCACCCTGAGCACTGAGCACCCAACACCCTGAGTACTGAGCACCCAACGTACTGAGCACTGAGCACACTGAGCACTGAGCACCCAGCACCCTGAGTACTGAGCACCGAGCACCCTGAGCACTGAGCACCCAGCACCCTGAGTACTGAGCACCGAGCACCCCGAGCACTGAGCACCCAGCGCCCCGAGCACTGAGCACCCAGCACCCCGAGCACTGAGCACCCAGCACCCGTAGCACTGAGGACCCAGCACCCCGAGCAATGAGCACCCAGCACCCTGAGTACTGAGCACCCAGCACCCCGAGTACTGAGCACCCAGCAACCTGAGCACCGAGCACCCAGCACCCCGAGCACTGAGCACCCAGCACCCTGAGCACTGAGCACCCAGCACCCTGAGTACTGAGCACTGAGCTCCCCGAGTACTGAGCACCCACCACCCCGAGCACTGAGCACCGAGGACACCGAGCACTGAGCACCCAGCACCCCGAGCACTGAGCACCCAGCACCCTGAGCACTGAGCACCCAGCACCCTGAGCACTGAGCACCCAGCACCCCGAGCACTAAGCACCCAGCAACCCGAGCACTGAGCACCCAGCACCCCGAGCACTGAGCACCCAGCACCCTGAGTACTGAGCACCCAGCACCCTGAGTACTCAGTACCCAGCACCCTGAGCACTGAGCAACCAGCACCCTGAGTACTGAGCACCCTGCACCCCAAGCACTGAGCACCCTGAGAACTGAGCAGCCAGCACCCCAAGCACTGAGCACCCTGAGTACTGAGCACCCAGCACCCTGATTAATGAGCAACCAGCACCCCGAGAACTGAGCACCCAGCACCCTGAGTACTGAGCACCCTGAGTACTGAGCACTGAGCACCGAGCATCCTGAGTACTGAGCACCCTGAGGACTGAGCACCCAGCACCCTGAGCTCTGAGCACCCAGCACCCTGAGTACTGAGCACTGATCACCCTGAGCACTGAGCACCCAGCACCCCGAGCACTGAGCACCCAGCTCCCTGAGCACTGAGCACTGAGCACCCAGCACCCCGAGTACTGAGCACCCAGCACCCTGAGCACTGAGCACCCTGAGCACTGAGCACCTTGAGCACTGAGCACTGAGCACCCAGCACCCTGAGTACTGAGCACCCAACACTCTGAGCACTGAGCACCCAGCACGCAGAGTACTGAGCACTGAGCACACAGCACCCTGAGTACTGAGCACACAGCACCCCGAGCACTGAGCACCCAGCGCCCCGAGCACTGAGCACCCAGCACCCCGAGCACTGAGCACTGAGCACACTGAGCACTGAGCACCCAGCACCCCGAGTACTGTGCACTGACCACCCTGAGTACTGAGCACCCAGCACCCCGAGGACTGAGCACTGAGCACCCTGAGTACTGAGCACCCAGCACCCTGAGCACTGAGAACCCTGAGTACTGAGCACCGAGCACCCTGAGTACTGAGCACCCAGCACCCTGAGCACTGAGCACGGAGCACCCCGAGGACTGAGCACCCAGCACCCTGAGCACTGAACACCCAGCACCTTGAGTACTGAGCACCGAGCACCCCGACTACTGAGCACCGAGCACCCAGAGTACTGAGCACCCAGCACCCTGAGCACTGAGCACCCAGCACCCTGAGCACTGAGCACCCAGCACCCCGAGCACTGAGCACCCAGCACCCTGAGTACTGAGCACCCAACACCCAGAGTAATGAGCACCCAGCACCCTGAGAACTGAGCACCCAGTACCCTGAGTACTGAGCACCCAGCACCCTGAGTACTGAGCACCCAGCACCCTGAGCACTGAGCACTGAGCACCCAGCACCCTGAGCACTGAGCACCCAGCACCCCGAGCACTGAGCACACAGCGCCCTGAGCACTGAGCACCCAGCACCCTGAGCACTGAGCACCCAGCCCCCTGAGTACTGAGCACCCAGCACCCTGAGTACTGAGCACCCAGCACCCTGAGCACTGAGAACCCTGAGGACTGAGCACCCAGCACCCTGAGCACTGAGCACCCAGCACCCTGAGCACTGAGCACCTAGCGCCCTGAGCACTGAGCACCCAGCACCCTGAGAACTGAGCACCCAGTCCCCTGAGTACTGAGCACCCAGCACCATGAGTACTGAGAACCCAGCACCCTGAGTACTGAGCAGTCAGCCCCCTGTGTACTGAGCAACGAGCACCCCGAGAACTGAGCACCCAGCACCCTGAGCACTGAGCACCCTAAGGACTGAGCACCCAGCACCCTGAGCACTGAGCACCCAGCACCCTGAGTACTGAGCACCGATCACCCTGAGCACTGAGCACCCAGCACCCCGAGCACTGAGCACCCAGCACCCTGAGTACTGAGCACCCAGCACCCTGAGCACTGAGCACCCAGCACCCTGAGTACTGAGCACCCTGAGTACTGAGCACCGATCACCCTGAGCACTGTGCACCCAGCACCCTGAGTACTGAGCACCCAGCACCCTGAGCACTGAGCACCCAGGACCCTGAGCACTGAGCACCCAGCAAACTGAGTACTGAGCACCCAGCACACTGAGTACTGAGGATCCAGCACCCTGAGCACTGAGCACCCAGCACCCTGAGTACTGAGCACCCAGCACCCTGAGTACTGAGCAACCAGCACCCTGAGTACTCAGCACCCAGCACCCAGAGCACTGAGCACCCAGCACCCTGAGCACTCAGCACCCAGGACCCCGAGCACTGAGTATTGAGCACCCAGCACCCTGAGTACTGAGCACGCAGCACGCTGAGTACTGAGCACCCAGCACCCCGAGCACTGAGCACCCAGCACCATGAGTACTGAGCACCCAGCACCCTGAGTACTGAGCACTCAGCACCCTGAGTACTGAGCACCCAGCACCCCGAGCACTGAGCACCCAGCACCCTGAGCACTGAGCACCCTGAGGACTGAGCACCTAGCTCCCTGAGTACTGAGCACCCAGCACCCTGAGTACTGAGCACGCAGCACGCTGAGTACTGAGCACCCAGCACCCCGAGCACTGAGCACCCAGCACCCTGAGTACTGAGAAGAGAGCACCCTGATCACTGAGCACCCAGCACCCTGAGTACTGAGCACCCAGCACCCTGAGTACTGAGCACCCAGCACTCTGAGCACTGAGCACCCAGCACCCTGAGTACTGAGCACCCAGCACCCTGAGCACTGAGCACCCAGCACCCTGAGTACTGAGCTCCCAGCACCCCGAGCCCTGAGCACCCAGCACCCTGAGTACTGAGCACCCTGAGTACTGAGCACCGATTACCCTGAGCACTGAGCACCCTGAGGACTGAGCACCGATCACCATGAGCACTGAGCACCCAGCACCCTGAGTACTGAGCACCCAGCACCCTGAGCACTGAGCACCCAGCACCCTGAGTACTGAGAAGAGAGCACCCTGATCACTGAGCACCCAGCACCCTGAGTACTGAGCACCCAGCACCCTGAGTAATGAGCACCGAGCACCCCGAGTACGGAGCACCCAGCACCCTGAGCACTCAGCACCCAGCACAACGAGCACTGAGCACCCAGCACCCTGAGTACTGAGCTCCCAGCACCCAGAGCCCTGAGCACCCAGCACCCTGAGTACTGAGCACCCTGAGTACTGAGCACCGATCACCCTGAGCACTGAGCACCCAACACCCTCAGTACTGAGCACCCAACGTACTGAGCACTGAGCACACTGAGCACTGAGCACCCAGCACCCTGAGTACTGAGCACCGAGCACCCTGAGCACTGAGCACCCAGCACCCTGAGTACTGAGCACCGAGCACCCCGAGCACTGAGCACCCAGCGCCCCGAGCACTGAGCACCCAGCACCCCGAGCACTGAGCACCCAGCACCCGTAGCACTGAGGACCCAGCACCCCGAGCAATGAGCACCCAGCACCCTGAGTACGGAGCACCCAGCACCCCGAGTACTGAGCACCCAGCAACCTGAGCACCGAGCACCCAGCACCCCGAGCACTGAGCACCCAGCACCCTGAGCACTGAGCACCCAGCACCCTGAGTACTGAGCACTGAGCTCCCCGAGTACTGAGCACCCACCACCCCGAGCACTGAGCACCGAGGACACCGAGCACTGAGCACCCAGCACCCCGAGCACTGAGCACCCAGCACCCTGAGTACTGAGCACCCAGCACCCTGAGTATTCAGCACCCAGCACCCTGAGCACTGGGCAACCAGCACCCTGAGTACTGAGCACCCTGCACCCCAAGCACTGAGCACCCTGAGAACTGAGCACCCAGCACCCCAAGCACTGAGCACCTTGAGTACTGAGCACCCAGCACCCTGATTAATGAGCACCCAGCACCCCGAGAACTGAGCACCCAGCACCCTGAGTATTGAGCACCGAGCACCCTAAGTACTGAGCACCCAGCACCCTGAGTACTGAGTACCCAGTGTACTGAGCACCGAGCACCCAGCACCCTGAGTACTGAGCACCCAGCCCCCTGAGCACTGAGCACCCAGCACCCTGAGTACTGAGCACCGAGCACCCTGAGTACTGAGCACCCAGCACCCCGAGCACTGAGCACCCAGCACCCCGAGCACTGAGCACCCAGCACACTGAGCACTGAGCACCCTGAGTACTGAGCACTGAGCACCCTGAGTACTGAGCACCCAGTACCCTGAGTATTGAGCACCCAGCAACCTGAGCACTGAGCACCGAGCACCCTGAGCACTGAGCACCAAGCACCCTGAGTACTGAGCACCCTGAGTACTGAGCACACAGCACCGTGAGCACTGAGCACCCAGCACCCCGAGCACTGAGCACCCAGCACCCTGAGCACTGAGCACTGAGCACCCTGAGCACTGAGTACTGAGCAATGAGCACCCTGAGCACTGAGCACGCAGCACCCCGAGTACTGAGCACCCAGCACCCTGAGCACTGAGCACCCAGCGCCCCGAGCACTGAGCACACAGCACCCGGAGCACTGAGCACTGAGCACCCTGAGCACTGAGCACCCAGCACCCCGAGTACTGAGCACTGAGCACCCTGAGTACTGAGCACCAAGCAACCCGAGTACTGAGCACTGAGCACCCTGAGTACTGAGCACCCAGCACCCCGAGCACTGAGCACCCAGCACCCGAGCACTGAGCACCTAGCGCCCTGAGCACTGAGCACCCAGCACCCTGAGCACTGAGCACCCAGTCCCCTGAGTACTGAGCACCCAGCACCATGAGTACTGAGAACCCAGCACCCTGAGTACTGAGCACCCAGCACCCTGAGTACTCAGCACCCAGCACCCTGAGCACTGAGCAACCAGCACCCTGAGTACTGAGCACCCTGCACCCCAAGCACTGAGCACCCTGAGAACTGAGCACCCAGCACCCCAAGCACTGAGCACCCTGAGTACTGATCACCCAGCACCCTGATTAATGAGCACCCAGCACCCCGAGAACTGAGCACCCAGCACCCTGAGTATTGAGCACCGAGCACCCTGAGTACTGAGCACCCAGCACCCTGAGTACTGAGCACCCAGTGTACTGAGCACCGAGCACCCAGCACCCTGAGTACTGAGCACCCAGCACCCTGAGTTCTGAGCACCGAGCTGCCCGAGCACTGAGCACCCAGCACCCTGAGCACTGAGCACCCAGCACCCTGAGCACTGAGCACCCAGCACCCTGAGTACTGAGCACCCAGCACGCGGAGTACTGAGCACCCAGCACCCTGAGCACTGAGCACCCAGCACCCTGAGTACTGAGCACTGAGCACCCAGCACCCCGAGCACTGAGCACCCAGCACCCTGTGTACTGAGCACTGAGCACCCTGAGTACTAAGCACCCAGCACCCTGAGTACTGAGCACCCAGGACCCTGAGCACCGAGCACCCCGAGCACTGAGCACCCAGCACCCTGAGCACTCAGCACCCATCACGCCGATCACTGAGCACCCAGCACCCTGAGCACTGAGCACCCAGCACCCTGAGCACGGAGCACCCAGCACCCAGAGCACTGAGCACCCAGCACCCTGAGCACTGAGCACAGAGCACCCTGAGTACTGAGCACCCAGCACCCTGAGTACTGAGCACCCAGACCCCGAGCACTGAGCACCCAGCACCCCTAGCACTGTGCACCCAGCACCCTGAGTACTGAGAACCCAGCACCCTGAGTACTGAGCACCGAGCACCCTGAGTACTGAGCACCCAGCACGCTGAGCACTGAGCACCCAGCACCCCGAGTACTGAGCACCCAGCACCCTGAGTACGGAGCACCCAGCACCCCGAGCACTGAGCAACCAGCACCCTGAGCACTGAGCACCCAGCACCCTTAGTACTGAGCATCAAGCTCGCTGAGCACTGAGCACCCAGCACCCTGAGTACTGAGCACCCAGCACCCTGAGCACTGAGCACCCAGCACCCTGAGCACTGAGCACTCAGCACCCTGAGTACTGAGCACCAAGCACCCCGAGCACTGAGCACCCAGCACCCTGAGCACTGAGCACCCTGAGGACTGAGCACCCAGCACCCTGAGGACTGAGCACCCAGCACCCTGAGTACTGAGCACCCAGCACCCTGAGCACTGAGCACCCAGCACCCTGAGTACTGAGCACCCAGCACCACGAGCACTGAGCACACAGCACCCTGAGTACTGAGCACCCTGAGGACTGAGCACCGATCACCATGAGCACTGAGCACCCAGCACCCTGAGTACTGAGCACCCAGCACCCTGAGCACTGAGCACCCAGCACCCTGAGTACTGAGCAGAGAGCACCCTGATCACTGAGCACCCAGCACCCTGAGTACTGAGCACCCAGCACCCTGAGTACTGAGCACCGAGCACCCCGAGTACTGAGCACCCAGCACCCTGAGCACTCAGCACCCAGCACACCGAGCACTGAGCACCCAGCACCCTGAGTACTGAGCTCCCAGCACCCCGAGCCCTGAGCACCCAGCACCCTGAGTACTGAGCACCCTGAGTACTGAGCACCGATCACCCTGAGCACTGAGCACCCAACACCCTGAGTACTGAGCACCCAACGTACTGAGCACTGAGCACACTGAGCACTGAGCACCCAGCACCCTGAGTACTGAGCACCGAGCACCCTGAGCACTGAGCACCCAGCACCCTGAGTACTGAGCACCGAGCACCCCGAGCACTGAGCACCCAGCGCCCCGAGCACTGAGCACCCAGCACCCCGAGCACTGAGCACCCAGCACCCGTAGCACTGAGGACCCAGCACCCCGAGCAATGAGCACCCAGCACCCTGGGTACTGAGCACCCAGCACCCCGAGTACTGAGCACCCAGCAACCTGAGCACCAAGCACCCAGCACCCCGAGCACTGAGCACCCAGCACCCTGAGCACTGAGCACCCAGCACCCTGAGTACTGAGCACTGAGCTCCCCGAGTACTGAGCACCCACCACCCCGAGCACTGAGCACCGAGGACACCGAGCACTGAGCACCCAGCACCCCGAGCACTGAGCACCCAGCACCCTGAGCACTGAGCACCCAGCACCCTGAGCACTGAGCACCCAGCACCCCGAGCACTAAGCACCCAGCAACCCGAGCACTGAGCACCCAGCACCCCGAGCACTGAGCACCCAGCACCCTGAGTACTGAGCATCCAGCACCCTGAGTACTCAGTACCCAGCACCCTGAGCACTGAGCAACCAGCACCCTGAGTACTGAGCACCCTGCACCCCAAGCACTGAGCACCCTGAGAACTGAGCAGCCAGCACCCCAAGCACTGAGCACCCTGAGTACTGAGCACCCAGCACCCTGATTAATGAGCACCCAGCACCCCGAGAACTGAGCACCCAGCACCCTGAGTACTGAGCACCCTGAGTACTGAGCACTGAGCACCGAGCATCCTGAGTACTGAGCACCCTGAGGACTGAGCACCCAGCACCCTGAGCTCTGAGCACCCAGCACCCTGAGTACTGAGCACTGATCACCCTGAGCACTGAGCACCCAGCACCCCGAGCACTGAGCACCCAGCACCCTGAGCACTGAGCACCCAGCAACCCCAAGTACTAAGCACCCAGCACCCTGAGCACTGAGCACCCTGAGCACTGAGCACCTTGAGCACTGAGCACTGAGCACCCAGCACCCTGAGTACTGAGCACCCAACACTCTGAGCACTGAGCACCCAGCACGCAGAGTACTGAGCACTGAGCACACAGCACCCTGAGTACTGAGCACACAGCACCCCGAGCACTGAGCACCCAGCGCCCCGAGCACTGAGCACCCAGCACCCCGAGCACTGAGCACTGAGCACACTGAGCACTGAGCACCCAGCACCCCGAGTACTGTGCACTGACCACCCTGAGTACTGAGCACCCAGCACCCCGAGGACTGAGCACTGAGCACCCTGAGTACTGAGCACCCAGCACCCTGAGCACTGAGAACCCTGAGTACTGAGCACCGAGGACCCTGAGTACTGAGCACCCAGCACCCTGAGCACTGAGCACGGAGCACCGCGAGGACTGAGCACCCAGCACCCTGAGCACTGAGCACCCAGCACCTTGAGTACTGAGCACCGAGCACCCCGAGTACTGAGCACCGAGCACCCAGAGTACTGAGCACCCAGCACCCTGAGCACTGAGCACCCAGCACCCTGAGCACTGAGCACCCAGCACCCCGAGCACTGAGCACCCAGCACCCTGAGTACTGAGCACCCAACACCCAGAGTAATGAGCACCCAGCACCCTGAGCACTGAGCACTGAGCACCCAGCACCCTGAGCACTGAGCACCCAGCACCCCGAGCACTGAGCACACAGCGCCCTGAGCACTGAGCACCCAGCACCCTGAGCACTGAGCACCCAGCCTCCTGAGTACTGAGCACCCAGCACCCTGAGTACTGAGCACCCAGCACCCTGAGCACTGAGAACCCTGAGGACTGAGCACCCAGCACCCTGAGCACTGAGCACCCAGCACCCTGAGCACTGAGCACCTAGCGCCCTGAGCACTGAGCACCCAGCACCCTGAGCACTGAGCACCCAGTCCCCTGAGTACTGAGCACCCAGCACCATGAGTACTGAGAACCCAGCAACCTGAGTACTGAGCAGTCAGCCCCCTGTGTACTGAGCAACGAGCACCCCGAGAACTGAGCACCCAGCACCCTGAGCACTGAGCACCCTAAGGACTGAGCACCCAGCACCCTGAGCACTGAGCACCCAGCACCCTGAGTACTGAGCACCGATCACCCTGAGCACTGAGCACCCAGCACCCCGAGCACTGAGCACCCAGCACCCTGAGTACTGAGCACCCAGCACCCTGAGCACTGAGCACCCAGCACCCTGAGTACTGAGCACCCTGAGTACTGAGCACCGATCACCCTGAGCACTGTGCACCCAGCACCCTGAGTACTGAGCACCCAGCACCCTGAGCACTGAGCACCCAGGACCCTGAGCACTGAGCACCCAGCAACCTGAGTACTGAGCACCCAGCACACTGAGTACTGAGGATCCAGCACCCTGAGCACTGAGCACCCAGCACCCTGAGTACTGAGCACCCAGCACCCTGAGTACTGAGCACCCAGCACCCTGAGTACTCAGCACCCAGCACCCAGAGCACTGAGCACCCAGCACCCTGAGCACTCAGCACCCAGGACCCCGAGCACTGAGTATTGAGCACCCAGCACCCTGAGTACTGAGCACGCAGCACGCTGAGTACTGAGCACCCAGCACCCCGAGCACTGAGCACCCAGCACCATGAGTACTGAGCACCCAGCACCCTGAGTACTGAGCACTCAGCACCCTGAGTACTGAGCACCCAGCACCCCGAGCACTGAGCACCCAGCACCCTGAGCACTGAGCACCCTGAGGACTGAGCACCTAGCTCCCTGAGTACTGAGCACCCAGCACCCTGAGTACTGAGCACGCAGCACGCTGAGTACTGAGCACCCAGCACCCCGAGCACTGAGCACCCAGCACCCTGAGCACTGAGCACCCAGCACCCTGAGCACTGAGCACCCAGCACCCTGAGCACTGAGCACCCAGCACCCCGAGCACGGAGCACAAAGCACCCTGAGTACTGAACACCCAACACCCAGAGTACTGAGCACCCAGCACCCTGAGCACTGAGCACCCAGCACCATGGGCACTGAGCACCCAGCACCCTGAGTACTGAACACCCAGCACCCTGAGCACTGAGCACTGAGCACCCTGAGCACTGAGTACTGAGCAATGAGCACCCTGAGCACTGAGCACCAAGCACCCCGAGTACTGAGCACCCAGCACCCTGAGCACTGAGCACCCAGCGCCCCGAACACTGAGCACACAGCACCCGGAGCACTGAGCACTGAGCACCCTGAGCACTGAGCACCCAGCACCCCGAGTACTGAGCACTGAGCACCCTGAGTACTGAGCACCAAGCAACCCGAGTACTGAGCACTGAGCACCCTGAGTACTGAGCACCCAGCACCCCGAGCACTGAGCACCCAGCACCCCGAGCACTGAGCACCCAGCACCGTGAGTACTGAGCACAGAGCACCCTGAGTAATGAGCACCCAGCACCCCGAGTACTGAGCACCCAGCACCGTGAGTACTGAGCACCCAGCACCCTGAGTTCTGAGCTCCCAGCACCCTGAGCACTGAGCACAAAGCACGCTGAGTACTGAGCACCCTGAGTACTGAGCATAGAGGACCCTGAGCACTGAGCACCCAGCACCCTGAGCACTGAGCACCCAGCACCCCGAGAATGAGCACCCAGCACCCTGAGTACTGAGAACCGAGCACCCTGAGTACTGAGCACCCAGCACGCTGAGCACTGAGCACCCAGCACCCCGAGTACTGAGCACCCAGCACCCCGAGCACTGAGCACCCAGCACCACGAGAATGAGCACCCAGCACCCTGAGTACTGAGCACCCAGCACCCTGAGTAATGAGCACCCAGCACCACGAGCACTGAGCACCCTGAATACTGAGCACCCAGCACCCTGAGTACTGTGCACTAAGCACCCAGAGCGCTGAGCACCCAGGACCCCGAGTACTGAGTACTGAGCACCCAGCACCCTGAGTTCTGAGCACCGAGCTCCCCGAGCACTGAGCACCCTGAGTACTGAGCACCCAGCACCCTGAGTACTGAGCACCCAGCACCCTGAGCACTGAGCACCCAGCACCCTGAGTACTGAGCACCCAGCACCACGAGCACTGAGCACACAGCACCCTGAGTACTGAGCACCCTGAGGACTGAGCACCGATCACCATGAGCACTGAGCACCCAGCACCCTGAGTACTGAGCACCCAGCACCCTGAGCACTGAGCACCCAGCACCCTGAGTACTGAGAAGAGAGCACCCTGATCACTGAGCACCCAGCACCCTGAGTACTGAGCACCCAGCACCCTGAGTACTGAGCACCCTGAGTACTGAGCACCGATCACCCTGAGCACTGAGCACCCAGCACCCTGAGTACTGAGCACCCAGCACCCTGAGTACTGAGCACCGAGCACCCCGAGCACTGAGCAACCAGCACCCTGAGTACTGAGCACTGAGCACCCTGAGTACTGAGCACCGAACACCCTGTGTACTGAGCACCCAGCACCCTGAGGACTGAGCACCCAGCACCCTGAACACTGAGCACCCAGCACCCTGAGTACTGAGCCCCCAGCACCCTGAGTACTGAGCACCCAGCACACCGAGTACGGAGCACCCAGCACCCTGAGCACTCAGCACCCAGCACAACGAGCACTGAGCACCCAGCACCCTGAGTACTGAGCTCCCAGCACCCCGAGCCCTGAGCACCCAGCACCCTGAGTACTGAGCACCCTGAGTACTGAGCACCGATCACCCTGAGCACTGAGCACCCAACACCCTCAGTACTGAGCACCCAACGTACTGAGCACTGAGCACACTGAGCACTGAGCACCCAGCACCCTGAGTACTGAGCACCGAGCACCCTGAGCACTGAGCACCCAGCACCCTGAGTACTGAGCACCGAGCACCCCGAGCACTGAGCACCCAGCGCCCCGAGCACTGAGCACCCAGCACCCCGAGCACTGAGCACCCAGCACCCGTAGCACTGAGGACCCAGCACCCCGAGCAATGAGCACCCAGCACCCTGAGTACGGAGCACCCAGCACCCCGAGTACTGAGCACCCAGCAACCTGAGCACCGAGCACCCAGCACCCCGAGCACTGAGCACCCAGCACCCTGAGCACTGAGCACCCAGCACCCTGAGTACTGAGCACTGAGCTCCCCGAGTACTGAGCACATACCACCCCGAGCACTGATCACCGAGGACACCGAGCACTGAGCACCCAGCACCCCGAGCACTGAGCACCCAGCACCCTGAGCACTGAGCACCCAGCACCCTGAGCACTGAGCACCCAGCACCCCGAGCACTAAGCACCCAGCAACCCGAGCACTGAGCACCCAGCACCCCGAGCACTGAGCACCCAGCACCCCGAGCACTGAGCACCCAGCACCCTGAGCACTGAGCACCCAGCACCCTGAGCACTGAGCACCCAGCACCCCGAGCACTAAGCACCCAGCACCACGAGCACTGAGCACCCAGCACCCTGAGCACTGAGCACCCAGCACCCTGAGCACTGAGCAACCAGCACCCCGAGCACTAAGCACCCAGCAACCCGAGCACTGAGCACCCAGCACCCCGAGCACTGAGCACCCAGCACCCTGAGTACTGAGCACCCAGCACCCTGAGTATTCAGCACCCAGCACCCTGAGCACTGAGCAACCAGCACCCTGAGTACTGAGCACCCTGCACCCCAAGCACTGAGCACCCTGAGAACTGAGCACCCAGCACCCCAAGCACTGAGCACCCTGAGTACTGAGCACCCAGCACCCTGATTAATGAGCACCCAGCACCCCGAGAACTGAGCACCCAGCACCTTGAGTATTGAGCACCGAGCACCCTAAGTACTGAGCACCCAGCACCCTGAGTACTGAGTACCCAGTGTACTGAGCACCGAGCACCCAGCACCCTGAGTACTGAGCACCCAGCCCCCTGAGCACTGAGCACCCAGCACCCTGAGTACTGAGCACCGAGCACCCTGAGTACTGAGCACCCAGCACCCCGAGCACTGAGCACCCAGCACCCCGAGCACTGAGCACCCAGCACACTGAGCACTGAGCACCCTGAGTACTGAGCACTGAGCACCCTGAGTACTGAGCACCCAGCACCCTGAGTATTGAGCACCCAGCAACCTGAGCACTGAGCACCGAGCACCCTGAGCACTGAGCACCAAGCACCCTGAGTACTGAGCACCCTGAGTACTGAGCACACAGCACCGTGAGCACTGAGCACCCAGCACCCCGAGCACTGAGCACCCAGCACCCTGAGCACTGAGCACCCTGAGTACTGAGCACTGAGCACCCTGAGTACTGAGCACTGAGCACCCTGAGTACTGAGCACCCAGCACACTGAGTACTGAGCACCCAGCACCCTGAGCAATGAGCACCCGGAGTACTGAGCACCCAGCACCCTGAGTACTAAGCACGGAGCACCCTGAGTACTGAGCACCCAGTACCCTGAGCACTGAACACACAGCACCCTGAGTACTGAGCACCCCGAGCATTGAGCACCCAGCACCCTGAGCACTGAGGACCCAGCACCCTGAGTACTGAGCACCCAGCACCCTGAGCACTGAGCACCCAGCACCCTGAGTACTGAGCACCCAGCACCCTGAGCACTGAGCACCCAGCACCCTGAGTAATGAGCACTGAGCACCCAGCACCCCGAGCACTGAGCACTCAGCACCCTGTGTACTGAGCACTGAGTACCCAGCACCCCGAGCACTGAGCACCCAGCACCCTGAGCACTGAGCACCCTGAGTACTGAGCACCCAGCACCCTGAGCACTGAGCACCCAGCACCCTGAGCACTGAGCACCCAGCACCCAGAGCACTGAGCACCCTGAGTACTGAGCACTGAGCACCCTGACCACTGAGCACCCAGCACCCTGAGTACTGAGCAGGCAGCACCCTGAGCACTGAGGACCGAGCACCCTGAGTACTAAGCACAAAGCACCCTGAGTACTGAGCACCCAGCACCCTGAGCACTGAGCACCCAGCACACTGAGTACTGAGCACTGAGCACCCTGAGTACTGAGCACCGAGCACCCTGAGCACTGAGCACCCAGCACGCTGAGTACTGAGCACTGAGCACCCTGATTAATGAGCACCCAGCACCCCGAGAACTGAGCACCCAGCACCCTGAGTATTGAGCACCGAGCACCCTGAGTACTGAGCACCCAGCACCCTGAGTACTGAGCACCCAGTGTACTGAGCACCGAGCACCCAGCACCCTGAGTACTGAGCACCCAGCACCCTGAGCACTGAGCACCCAGCACCCTGAGTACTGAGCACCGAGCACCCTGAGTACTGAGCACCCAGCACCCCGAGCACTGAGCACCCAGCACCCCGAGCACTGATCACCCAGCACACCGAGCACTCAGCACCCAGCACCCCGAGCACTGAGCACCCAGCACACCGAGCACTGAGCACCCAGCACCCCGAGCACCGAGCACCATGAGTACTAAGCACTGAGCACCCTGAGCACTGAGCACCCAGCACCCTGAGCACTGAGCACCCAGCACCCTGAGTACAGAGCCCCCAGCACCCCGAGCACTGAGCACCCAGCACCGTGAGTACTGAGCACCCAGCACCCTGAGCACTGAGCACCGAGCACCCTGAGCACTGAGCACCCAGCACCCTGAGGACTGAGTACCCAGCACCCCGAGCACTGAGCACCCAGCACCCTGAGCACTGAGCACCCTGATTACTGAGCACTGAGCACCCTGAGTACTGAGCACCCAGCACCCTGAGTATTGAGCACCCAGCAACCTGAGCACTGAGCACCAAGCACCCTGAGCACTGAGCACCCAGCACCCTGAGCACTGAGCACCCAGCACCCTGAGCACTTAGCACCCTGAGGACTGAGCACCCAGCACCCTGAGTACTGAGCACCCAGCACCCTGAGTACTGAGCACCCAGCATCCTGAGTACTGAGCACCCTGAGTACTGAGCACCCAGCACCCCGAGCACTGAGCACCCAGCATCCTGAGTACTGTGCAACCTGAGTACTGAGCACCCAGCAACCTGAGTACTTAGCACCCAGCACCTGAGCACTTAGCACCCAGCACCCTGAGTACTGAGCACCGAGCACTCCGAGTACTGAGCACCCAGCACCCCGAGCACTGAGCACCCTGCACCCTGAGCACTGAGCACCCAGCACCCCAAGCACTGAGCACCCAGCACCCTGAGTACTGAGTACTGAGCACCCTGAGTACTGAGCACCCAGCATCCTGAGCACTGAGCACCCAGCACCCTGAGTACTGAGCACCGGGCACCCTGAGCACCCCGAGCACTGAGCACGCAGCACCCTGAGTACTGAGCACGCAGCACCAAAAGTACTGAGCACCGAGCATCCTGAGCACTGAGCACCGAGCACCCCGAGCACTGAGCACCCAGCACCCTGAGTACTGAGCACCCAGCAAAAAGTGTACTGAGCAGCGAGCACCCTGAGCACTGAGCACCCAGCACCCTGAGTAATGAGCACCCAGCACCCCGAGTACTGAGCACCCAGCACCCCGAGCACTGAGCACCCAGCACCCTGAGTACTGAGCACCCAGCACCCTGAGCACTGAGCACAAAGCACACTGAGTACTGAGCACCCTGAGTACTGAGCATAGAGGACCCTGAGCACTGAGCACCCAGCACCCTGAGCACTGAGCACCCAGCACACCGAGAATGAGCACCCAGCACCCTGAGTACTGAGAACCGAGCACCCTGAGTACTGAGCACGCAGCACGCTGAGCACTGAGCACCCAGCACCCCGAATACTGAGCACCCAGCACCTCGAGCACTGAGAACCCAGCACCACGAGAATGAGCACCCAGCACCCTGAGTACTGAGCACCCAGCACCCTGAGTACTGAGCACCCTGAGTACTGAGCACCGATCACCCTGAGCACTGAGCACCCAACACCCTGAGTACTGAGCACCCAACGTACTGAGCACCGAGCACACTGAGCACTGAGCACCCAGCACCCTGAGTACTGAGCACCGAGCACCCTGAGCACTGAGCACCCAGCACCCTGAGTACTGAGCACCGAGCACCCCGAGCACTGAGCACCCAGCGCCCCGAGCACTGAGCACCCAGCACCCCGAGCACTGAGCACCCAGCACCCGTAGCACTGAGGACCCAGCACCCCGAGCAATGAGCACCCAGCACCCCGAGTACTGAGCACCCAGCAACCTGAGCACCGAGCACCCAGCACCCCGAGCACTGAGCACCCAGCACCCGTAGCACTGAGCACCCAGCACCCTGAGTACTGAGCACCCAGCACCCCGAGTACTGAGCACCCAGCAACCTGAGCACCGAGCACCCAGCACCTTGAGCACTGAGCACCCAGCACCCTGAGTACTGAGCACTGAGCTCCCCGAGTACTGAGCACCCACCACCCCGAGCACTGAGCACCGAGGACACCGAGCACTGAGCACCCAGCACCCCGAGCACTGAGCACCCAGCACCCTGAGCACTGAGCACCCAGCACCCTGAGCACTGAGCACCCAGCACCCCGAGCACTAAGCACCCAGCAACCCGAGCACTGAGCACCAAGCACCCCGAGCACTGAGCACCCAGCACCCTGAGTACTGAGCACCCAGCACCCTGAGTACTCAGCACCCAGCACCCTGAGCACTGAGCAACCAGCACCCTGAGTACTGAGCACCCTGCACCCCAAGCACTGAGCACCCTGAGAACTGAGCACCCAGCACCCCAAGCACTGAGCACCCTGAGTACTGAGCACCCAGCACCCTGATTAATGAGCACCCAGCACCCCGAGAACTGAGCACCCAGCACCCTGAGTATTGAGCACCGAGCACCCTGAGTACTGAGCACCCAGCACCCTGACTACTGAGCACCCAGTGTACTGAGCACCGAACACCCAGCACCCTGAGTACTGAGCACCCAGCACCCTGAGCACTGAGCACCCAGCACCCTGAGTACTGAGCACCGAGCACCCTGAGTACTGAGCAACCAGCACCCCGAGCACTGAGCACCCAGCACCCCGAGCACTGAGCACCCAGCACCCTGAGCACTGAGCACCCTGAGTACTGAGCACTGAGCACCCTGAGTACTGAGCACCCAGCACCCTGAGTATTGAGCACCCAGCAACCTGAGCACTGAGCACCGAGCACCCTGAGCACTGAGCACCAAGCACCCTGAGTACTGAGCACCCTGAGTACTGAGCACACAGCACCGTGAGCACTGAGAACCCAGCACCCCGAGCACTGAGCACCCAGCACCCTTAGCACTGAGCACCCTGAGTACTGAGCACTGAGCACCCTGAGTACTGAGCACTGAGCACCCTGAGTACTGAGCACCCAGCACCCTGAGTACTGAGCACCCAGCACCCTGAGCAATGAGCACCCGGAGTACTGAGCACCCAGCACCCTGAGTACTAAGCACCGAGCACCCTGAGTACTGAGCACCCAGCACCCTGAGCACTGAGGACCGAGCACGCTGAGTACTAAGCACAAAGCACCCTGAGTACTGAGCACCCAGCACCCTGAGCACTGAGCACCCAGCACACTGAGTACTGAGCACTGAGCACCCTGAGTACTGAGCACCGAGCACCCTGAGCACGGAGCACCCAGCACGCTGAGTACTGAGCACTGAGCACCCTGATTAATGAGCACCCAGCACCCCGAGAACAGAGCACCCAGCACCCTGAGTATTGAGCACCGAGCACCCTGAGTACTGAGCACCCAGCACCCTGAGTACTGAGCACCCAGTGTACTGAGCACCGAGCACCCAGCACCCTGAGTACTGAGCACCCAGCACCCTGAGCACTGAGAACCCAGCACCCTGAGTACTGAGCACCGAGCACCCTGAGTACTGAGCACCCAGCACCCCGAGCACTGAGCACCCAGCACCCCGAGCACTGAGCACCCAGCACACCGAGCACTCAGCACCCAGCACCCCGACCACTGAGCACCCAGCACACCGAGCACTGAGCACCCAGCACCCCGAGCACCGAGCACCATGAGTACTAAGCACCGAGCACCCTGAGCACTGAGCACCCAGCACCCTGAGCACTGAGCACCCAGCACCCTGAGTACTGAGCCCCCAGCACCCCGAGCACTGAGCACCCAGCACCGTGAGTACTGAGCACCCAGCACCCTGAGCACTGAGCACCGAGCACCCTGAGCACTGAGCACCCAGCACCCTGAGGACTGAGTACCCAGCACCCCGAGCACTGAGCACCCAGCACCCTGAGCACTGAGCACCCTGATTACTGAGCACTGAGCACCCTGAGTACTGAGCACCCAGCACCCTGAGTATTGAGCACCCAGCAACCTGAGCACTGAGCACCAAGCACCCTGAGCACTGAGCACCCAGCACCCTGAGCACTGAGCACCCAGCACCCTGAGCACTTAGCACCCTGAGGACTGAGCACCCAGCACCCTGAGTACTGAGCACCCAGCACCCTGAGTACTGAGCACCCAGCATCCTGAGTACTGAGCACCCTGAGTACTGAGCACCCAGCACCCCGAGCACTGAGCACCCAGCATCCTGAGTACTGTGCAACCTGAGTACTGAGCACCCAGCAACCTGAGCACTTAGCACCCAGCACCCTGAGTACTGAGCACCGAGCACTCCGAGTACTGAGCACCCAGCACCCCGAGCACTGAGCACCCAGCACCCCAAGCACTGAGCACCCAGCACCCTGAGTACTGAGTACTGAGCACCCTGAGTACTGAGCACCCAGCATCCTGAGCACTGAGCACCCAGCACCCTGAGTACTGAGCACCGAGCACCCCGAGCACCCCGAGCACTGAGCACGCAGCACCCTGAGTACTGAGCACCCAGCACCAAAAGTACTGAGCACCGAGCATCCTGAGCACTGAGCACCGAGCACCCCGAGCACTGAGCACCCAGCACCCTGAGTACTGAGCACCCAGCAAAAAGTGTACTGAGCAGCGAGCACCCTGAGCACTGAGCACCCAGCACCCTGAGTAATGAGCACCCAGCACCCCGAGTACTGAGCACCCAGCACCCCGAGCACTGAACACCCAGCAACCCGAGCACTGAGCACCCAGCACCCCGAGCACTGAGCACCCAGCACCCTGAGTACTGAGCACCCAGCACCCTGAGTATTCAGCACCCAGCACCCTGAGCACTGAGCAACCAGCACCCTGAGTACTGAGCACCCTGCACCCCAAGCACTGAGCACCCTGAGAACTGAGCACCCAGCACCCCAAGCACTGAGCACCCTGAGTACTGAGCACCCAGCACCCTGATTAATGAGCACCCAGCACCCCGAGAACTGAGCACCCAGCACCCTGAGTATTGAGCACCGAGCACCCTAAGTACTGAGCACCCAGCACCCTGAGTACTGAGTACCCAGTGTACTGAGCACCGAGCACCCAGCACCCTGAGTACTGAGCACCCAGCCCCCTGAGCACTGAGCACCCAGCACCCTGAGTACTGAGCACCGAGCACCCTGAGTACTGAGCACCCAGCACCCCGAGCACTGAGCACCCAGCACCCCGAGCACTGAGCACCCAGCACACTGAGCACTGAGCACCCTGAGTACTGAGCACTGAGCACCCTGAGTACTGAGCACCCAGCACCCTGAGTATTGAGCACCCAGCAACCTGAGCACTGAGCACCGAGCACCCTGAGCACTGAGCACCAAGCAACCTGAGTACTGAGCACCCTGAGTACTGAGCACACAGCACCGTGAGCACTGAGCACCCAGCACCCCGAGCACTGAGCACCCAGCACCCTGAGCACTGAGCACCCTGAGTACTGAGCACTGAGCACCCTGAGTACTGAGCACTGAGCACCCTGAGTACTGAGCACCCAGCACACTGAGTACTGAGCACCCAGCACCCTGAGCAATGAGCACCCGGAGTACTGAGCACCCAGCACCCTGAGTACTAAGCACCGAGCACCCTGAGTACTGAGCACCCAGTACCCTGAGCACTGAACACACAGCACCCTGAGTACTGAGCACCCCGAGCATTGAGCACCCAGCACCCTGAGCACTGAGGACCCAGCACCCTGAGTACTGAGCACCCAGCACCCTGAGCACTGAGCACCCAGCACCCTGAGTACTGAGCACCCAGCACCCTGAGCACTGAGCACCCAGCACCCTGAGTAATGAGCACTGAGCACCCAGCACCCCGAGCACTGAGCACTCAGCACCCTGTGTACTGAGCACTGAGTACCCAGCACCCCGAGCACTGAGCACCCAGCACCCTGAGCACTGAGCACCCTGAGTACTGAGCACCCAGCACCCTGAGCACTGAGCACCCAGCACCCTGAGCACTGAGCACCCAGCACCCAGAGCACTGAGCACCCTGAGTACTGAGCACTGAGCACCCTGACCACTGAGCACCCAGCACCCTGAGTACTGAGCACCCAGCACCCTGAGCACGGAGGACCGAGCACCCTGAGTACTAAGCACAAAGCACCCTGAGTACTGAGCACCCAGCACCCTGAGCACTGAGCACCCAGCACACTGAGTACTGAGCACTGAGCACGCTGAGTACTGAGCACCGAGCACCCTGAGCACTGAGCACCCAGCACGCTGAGTACTGAGCACTGAGCACCCTGATTAATGAGCACCCAGCACCCCGAGAACTGAGCACCCAGCACCCTGAGTATTGAGCACCGAGCACCCTGAGTACTGAGCACCCAGCACCCTGAGTACTGAGCACCCAGTGTACTGAGCACCGAGCACCCAGCACCCTGAGTACTGAGCACCCAGCACCCTGAGCACTGAGCACCCAGCACCCTGAGTACTGAGCACCGAGCACCCTGAGTACTGAGCACCCAGCACCCCGAGCACTGAGCACCCAGCACCCCGAGCACTGAGCACCCAGCACACCGAGCACTCAGCACCCAGCACCCCGAGCACTGAGCACCCAGCACACCGAGCACTGAGCACCCAGCACCCCGAGCACCGAGCACCATGAGTACTAAGCACCGAGCACCCTGAGCACTGAGCACCCAGCACCCTGAGCACTGAGCAGCCAGCAACCTGAGTACTGAGCCCCCAGCACCCCGAGCACTGAGCACCCAGCACCGTGAGTACTGAGCACCCAGCACCCTGAGCACTGAGCACCGAGCACCCTGAGCACTGAGCACCCAGCACCCTGAGGACTGAGTACCCAGCACCCCGAGCACTGAGCACCCAGCACCCTGAGCACTGAGCACCCTGATTACTGAGCACTGAGCACCCTGAGTACTGAGCACCCAGCACCCTGAGTATTGAGCACCCAGCAACCTGAGCACTGAGCACCAAGCACCCTGAGCACTGAGCACCCACCACCCTGAGCACTGAGCACCCAGCACCCTGAGCACTTAGCACCCTGAGGACTGAGCACCCAGCACCCTGAGTACTGAGCACCCAGCACCCTGAGTACTGAGCACCCAGCATCCTGAGTACTGAGCACCCTGAGTACTGAGCACCCAGCACCCCGAGCACTGAGCACCCAGCATCCTGAGTACTGTGCAACCTGAGTACTGAGCACCCAGCAACCTGAGTACTTCGCACCCAGCACCTGAGCACTTAGCACCCAGCACCCTGAGTACTGAGCACCGAGCACTCCGAGTACTGAGCACCCAGCACCCCGAGCACTGAGCACCCTGCACCCTGAGCACTGAGCACCCAGCACCCCAAGCACTGAGCACCCAGCACCCTGAGTACTGAGTACTGAGCACCCTGAGTACTGAGCACCCAGCATCCTGAGCACTGAGCACCCAGCACCCTGAGTACTGAGCACCGGGCACCCTGAGCACCCCGAGCACTGAGCACGCAGCACCCTGAGTACTGAGCACCCAGCACCAAAAGTACTGAGCACCGAGCATCCTGAGCACTGAGCACCGAGCACCCCGAGCACTGAGCACCCAGCACCCTGAGTACTGAGCACCCAGCAAAAAGTGTACTGAGCAGCGAGCACCCTGAGCACTGAGCACCCAGCACCCTGAGTAATGAGCACCCAGCACCCCGAGTACTGAGCACCCAGCACCCCGAGCACTGAGCACCCAGCACCCTGAGTACTGAGCACCCAGCACCCTGAGCACTGAGCACAAAGCACACTGAGTACTGAGCACCCTGAGTACTGAGCATAGAGGACCCTGAGCACTGAGCACCCAGCACCCTGAGCACTGAGCACCCAGCACACCGAGAATGAGCACCCAGCACCCTGAGTACTGAGAACCGAGCACCCTGAGTACTGAGCACGCAGCACGCTGAGCACTGAGCACCCAGCACCCCGAATACTGAGCACCCAGCACCTTGAGCACTGAGCACCCAGCACCACGAGAATGAGCACCCAGCACCCTGAGTACTGAGCACCCAGCACCCTGAGTACTGAGCACCCTGAGTACTGAGCACCGATCACCCTGAGCACTGAGCACCCAACACCCTGAGTACTGAGCACCCAACGTACTGAGCACCGAGCACACTGAGCACTGAGCACCCAGCACCCTGAGTACTGAGCACCGAGCACCCTGAGCACTGAGCACCCAGCACCCTGAGTACTGAGCACCGAGCACCCCGAGCACTGAGCACCCAGCGCCCCGAGCACTGAGCACCCAGCACCCCGAGCACTGAGCACCCAGCACCCGTAGCACTGAGGACCCAGCACCCCGAGCAATGAGCACCCAGCACCCCGAGTACTGAGCACCCAGCAACCTGAGCACCGAGCACCCAGCACCCCGAGCACTGAGCACCCAGCACCCGTAGCACTGAGCACCCAGCACCCTGAGTACTGAGCACCCAGCACCCTGAGTACTGAGCACCCAGCAACCTGAGCACCGAGCACCCAGCACCCTGAGCACTGAGCACCCAGCACCCTGAGTACTGAGCACTGAGCTCCCCGAATACTGAGCACCCACCACCCCGAGCACTGAGCACCGAGGACACCGAGCACTGAGCACCCAGCACCCCGAGCACTGAGCACCCAGCACCCTGAGCACTGAGCACCCAGCACCCTGAGCACTGAGCACCCAGCACCCCGAGCACTAAGCACCCAGCAACCCGAGCACTGAGCACCCAGCACCCCGAGCACTGAGCACCCAGCACCCTGAGTACTGAGCACCCAGCACCCTGAGTACTCAGCACCCAGCACCCTGAGCACTGAGCAACCAGCACCCTGAGTACTGAGCACCCTGCACCCCAAGCACTGAGCACCCTGAGAACTGAGCACCCAGCACCCCAAGCACTGAGCACCCTGAGTACTGAGCACCCAGCACCCTGATTAATGAGCACCCAGCACCCCGAGAACTGAGCACCCAGCACCCTGAGTATTGAGCACCGAGCACCCTGAGTACTGAGCACCCAGCACCCTGAGTACTGAGCACCCAGTGTACTGAGCACCGAACACCCAGCACCCTGAGTACTGAGCACCCAGCACCCTGAGCACTGAGCACCCAGCACCCTGAGTACTGAGCACCGAGCACCCTGAGTACTGAGCAACCAGCACCCCGAGCACTGAGCACCCAGCACCCCGAGCACTGAGCACCCAGCACCCTGAGCACTGAGCACCCTGAGTACTGAGCACTGAGCACCCTGAGTACTGAGCACCCAGCACCCTGAGTATTGAGCACCCAGGAACCTGAGCACTGAGCACCGAGCACCCTGAGCACTGAGCACCAAGCACCCTGAGTACTGAGCACCCTGAGTACTGAGCACACAGCACCGTGAGCACTGAGCACCCAGCACCCCGAGCACTGAGCACCTAGCTCCCTGAGCACTGAGCACCCTGAGTACTGAGCACTGAGCACCCTGAGTACTGAGCACTGAGCATCCTGAGTACTGAGCACCCAGCACCCTGAGTACTGAGCACCCAGCACCCTGAGCAATGAGCACCCGGAGTACTGAGCACCCAGCACACTGAGTACTAAGCACCGAGCACCCTGAGTACTGAGCACCCAGCACCCTGAGCACTGAGGACCGAGCACCCTGAGTACTAAGCACAAAGCACCCTGAGTACTGAGCACCCAGCACCCTGAGCACTGAGCACCCAGCACACTGAGTACTGAGCACTGAGCACCCTGAGTACTGAGCACCGAGCACCCTGAGCACGGAGCACCCAGCACGCTGAGTACTGAGCACTGAGCACCCTGATTAATGAGCACCCAGCACCCCGAGAACTGAGCACCCAGCACCCTGAGTATTGAGCACCGAGCACCCTGAGTACTGAGCACCCAGCACCCTGAGTACTGAGCACCCAGTGTACTGTGCACCGAGCACCCAGCACCCTGAGTACTGAGCACCCAGCACCCTGAGCACTGAGCACCCAGCACCCTGAGTACTGAGCACCGAGCACCCTGAGTACTGAGCACCCAGCACCCCGAGCACTGAGCACCCAGCACCCCGAGCACTGAGCACCCAGCACAAAGAGCACTCAGCACCCAGCACCCCGACCACTGAGCACCCAGCACACCGAGCACTGAGCACCCAACACCCCGAGCACCGAGCACCATGAGTACTAAGCACCGAGCACCCTGAGCACTGAGCACCCAGCACCCTGAGCACTGAGCACCCAGCACCCTGCGTACTGAGCCCCCAGCACCCCGAGCACTGTGCACCCAGCACCGTGAGTACTGAGCACCCAGCACCCTGAGCACTGAGCACCGAGCACCCTGAGCACTGAGCACCCAGCACCCTGAGGACTGAGTACCCAGCACCCCGAGCACTGAGCACCCAGCACCCTGAGCACTGAGCACCCTGATTACTGAGCACTGAGCACCCTGAGTACTGAGCACCCAGCACCCTGAGTATTGAGCACCCAGCAACCTGAGCACTGAGCACCAAGCACCCTGAGCACTGAGCACCCAGCACCCTGAGCACTGAGCACCCAGCACCCTGAGCACTTAGCACCCTGAGGACTGAGCACCCAGCACCCTGAGTACTGAGCACCCAGCACCCTGAGTACTGAGCACCCAGCATCCTGAGTACTGAGCACCCTGAGTACTGAGCACCCAGCACCCCGAGCACTGAGCACCCAGCATCCTGAGTACTGTGCAACCTGAGTACTGAGCACCCAGCAACCTGAGTACTTAGCACCCAGCACCTGAGCACTTAGCACCCAGCACCCTGAGTACTGAGCACCGAGCACTCCGAGTACTGAGCACCCAGCACCCCGAGCACTGAGCACCCAGCACCCCAAGCACTGAGCACCCAGCACCCTGAGTACTGAGTACTGAGCACCCTGAGTACTGAGCACCCAGCATCCTGAGCACTGAGCACCCAGCACCCTGAGTACTGAGCACCGAGCACCCCGAGCACCCCGAGCACTGAGCACGCAGCACCCTGAGTACTGAGCACCCAGCACCAAAAGTACTGAGCACCGAGCATCCTGAGCACTGAGCACCGAGCACCCCGAGCACTGAGCACCCAGCACCCTGAGTACTGAGCACCCAGCAAAAAGTGTACTGAGCAGCGAGCACCCTGAGCACTGAGCACCCAGCACCCTGAGTAATGAGCACCCAGCACCCCGAGTACTGAGCACCCAGCACCCCGAGCACTGAGCACCCAGCACCCTGAGTACTGAGCACCCAGCACCCTGAGCACTGAGCACAAAGCACACTGAGTACTGAGCACCCTGAGTACTGAGCATAGAGGACCCTGAGCACTGAGCACCCAGCACCCTGAGCACTGAGCACCCAGCACACCGAGAATGAGCACCCAGCACCCTGAGTACTGAGAACCGAGCACCCTGAGTACTGAGCACGCAGCACGCTGAGCACTGAGCACCCAGCACCCCGAGTACTGAGCACCCAGCACCTCGAGCACTGAGCACCCAGCACCACGAGAATGAGCACCCAGAACCCTGAGTACTGAGCACCCAGCACCCTGAGTACTGAGCACCCTGAGTACTGAGCACCGATCACCCTGAGCACTGAGCACCCAACACCCTGAGTACTGAGCACCCAACGTACTGAGCACCGAGCACACTGAGCACTGAGCACCCAGCACCCTGAGTCCTGAGCACCGAGCACCCTGAGCACTGAGCACCCAGCACCCTGAGTACTGAGCACCGAGCACCCCGAGCACTGAGCACCCAGCGCCCCGAGCACTGAGCACCCAGCACCCCGAGCACTGAGCACCCAGCACCCGTAGCACTGAGGACCCAGCACCCCGAGCAATGAGCACCCAGCACCCTGAGTACTGAGCACCCAGCACCCCGAGTACTGAGCACCCAGCAACCTGAGCACCGAGCACCCAGCACCCCGAGCACTGAGCACCCAGCACCCTGAGCACTGAGCACCCAGCACCCTGAGTACTGAGCACCCAGCTCCCCGAGTACTGAGCACCCACCACCCCGAGCACTGAGCACCGAGGACACCGAGCACTGAGCACCCAGCACCCCGAGCACTGAGCACCCAGCACCCTGAGCACTGAGCACCCAGCACCCTGAGCACTGAGCACCCAGCACCCCGAGCACTAAGCACCCAGCAACCCGAGCACTGAGCACCCAGCACCCCGAGCACTGAGCACCCAGCACCCTGAGTACTGAGCACCCAGCACCCTGAGTACTCAGCACCCAGCACCCTGAGCACTGAGTAACCAGCACCCTGAGTACTGAGCACCCTGCACCCCAAGCACTGAGCACCCTGAGAACTGAGCACCCAGCACCCCAAGCACTGAGCACCCTGAGTACTGAGCACCCAGCACCCTGATTAATGAGCACCCAGCACCCCGAGAACTGAGCACCCAGCACCCTGAGTATTGAGCACCGAGCACCCTGAGTACTGAGCACCCAGCACCCTGAGTACTGAGCACCCAGTGTACTGAGCACCGAACACCCAGCACCCTGAGTACTGAGCACCCAGCACCCTGAGCACTGAGCACCCAGCACCCTGAGTACTGAGCACCGAGCACCCTGAGTACTGAGCAACCAGCACCCCGAGCACTGAGCACCCAGCACCCCGAGCACTGAGCACCCAGCACCCTGAGCACTGAGCACCCTGAGTACTGAGCACTGAGCACCCTGAGTACTGAGCACCCAGCACCCTGAGTATTGAGCACCCAGCAACCTGAGCACTGAGCACCGAGCACCCTGAGCACTGAGCACCAAGCACCCTGAGTACTGAGCACCCTGAGTACTGAGCACACAGCACCGTGAGCACTGAGCACCCAGCACCCCGAGCACTGAGCACCCAGCACCCTGAGCACTGAGCACCCTGAGTACTGAGCACTGAGCACCCTGAGTACTGAGCACTGAGCACCCTGAGTACTGAGCACCCAGCACCCTGAGTACTGAGCACCCAGCACCCTGAGCAATGAGCACCCGGAGTACTGAGCACCCAGCACCCTGAGTACTAAGCACCGAGCACCCTGAGTACTGAGCACCCAGTACCCTGAGCACTGAACACACAGCACCCTGAGTACTGAGCACCCTGAGCATTGAGCACCCAGCACCCTGAGCACTGAGGACCCAGCACCCTGAGTACTGAGCACCCAGCACCCTGAGCACTGAGCACCCAGCACCCTGAGTACTGAGCACCCAGCACCCTTAGCACTGAGCACCCAGCACTCTGAGTAATGAGCACTGAGCACCCAGCACCCCGAGCACTGAGCACTCAGCACCCTGTGTACTGAGCACTGAGTACCCAGCACCCCGAGCACTGAGCACCCAGCACCCTGAGCACTGAGCACCCTGAGTACTGAGCACCCAGCACCCTGAGCACTGAGCACCCAGCACCCTGAGCACTGAGCAACCAGCACCCAGCACCCAGAGCACTGAGCACCCTGAGTACTGAGCACCGAGCACCCTGAGCACGGAGCACCCAGCACGCTGAGTACTGAGCACTGAGCACCCTGATTAATGAGCACCCAGCACCCCGAGAACTGAGCACCCAGCACCCTGAGCACTGAGCACCCTGATTACTGAGCACTGAGCACCCTGAGTACTGAGCACCCAGCACCCTGAGTATTGAGCACCCAGCAACCTGAGCACTGAGCACCGAGCACCCTGAGCACAGAGCACCCAGCACCCTGAGCACTGAGCACCCAGCACCCTGAGCACTTAGCACCCTGAGGACTGAGCACCCAGCACCCTGAGTACTGAGCACCCAGCACCCTGAGTACTGAGCACCCAGCATCCTGAGTACTGAGCACAGTGAGTACTGAGCACCCAGCACCCCGAGCACTGAGCACCCAGCATCCTGAGTACTGTGCAACCTGAGTACTGAGCACCCAGCAACCTGAGTACTTAGCACCCAGCACCTGAGCACTTAGCACCCAGCACCCTGAGTACTGAGCACCGAGCACTCCGAGGACTGAGCACCCAGCACCCCGAGCACTGAGCACCCAGCACCCTGAGCACTGAGCACCCAGCACCCCAAGCACTGAGCACCCAGCACCCTGAGTACTGAGTACTGAGCACCCTGAGTACTGAGCACCCAGCATCCTGAGCACTGAGCACCCAGCACCCTGAGTACTGAGCACCGAGCACCCCGAGCACTGAGCACGCAGCACCCTGAGTACTGAGCACCCAGCACCAAAAGTACTGAGCACCGAGCATCCTGAGCACTGAGCACCGAGCACCCCGAGCACTGAGCACCCAGCACCCTGAGTACTGAGCACCCAGCAAAAAGTGTACTGAGCAGCGAGCACCCTGAGCACTGAGCACCCAGCACCCTGAGTAATGAGCACCCAGCACCCCGAGTACTGTGCACCCAGCACCCCGAGCACTGAGCACCCAGCACCCTGAGTACTGAGCACCCAGCACCCTGAGCACTGAGCACAAAGCACACTGAGTACTGAGCACCCTGAGTACTGAGCATAGAGGACCCTGAGCACTGAGCACCCACTACCCTGAGCACTGAGCACCCAGCACCCCGAGAATGAGCACCCAGCACCCTGAGTACTGAGAACCGAGCACCCTGAGTACTGAGCACGCAGCACGCTGAGCACTGAGCACCCAGCACCCCGAGTACTGAGCACCCAGCACGACGAGCACTGAGCACCCAGCACCACGAGAAAGAGCACCCAGCACCATGAGTACTGAGCACCCAGCACCCTGAGTAATGAGCACCCAGCACCCTGAGTATTGAGCACCCAGCAACCTGAGCACTGAGCACCGAGCACCCTGAGCACTGAGCACCAAGCACCCTGAGTACTGAGCACCCTGAGTACTGAGCACACAGCACCGTGAGCACTGAGCACCCAGCACCCCGAGCACTGAGCACCCAGCACCCTGAGCACTGAGCACCCTGAGTACTGAGCACTGAGCACCCTGAGTACTGAGCACTGAGCACCCTGAGTACTGAGCACCCAGCACCCTGAGTACTGAGCACCCAGCACCCTGAGCAATGAGCACCCGGAGTACTGAGCACCCAGCACCCTGAGTACTAAGCACCGAGCACCCTGAGTACTGAGCACCCAGTACCCTGAGCACTGAACACACAGCACCCTGAGTACTGAGCACCCTGAGCATTGAGCACCCAGCACCCTGAGCACTGAGGACCCAGCACCCTGAGTACTGAGCACCCAGCACCCTGAGCACTGAGCACCCAGCACCCTGAGTACTGAGCACCCAGCACCCTTAGCACTGAGCACCCAGCACTCTGAGTAATGAGCACTGAGCACCCAGCACCCCGAGCACTGAGCACTCAGCACCCTGTGTACTGAGCACTGAGTACCCAGCACCCCGAGCACTGAGCACCCAGCACCCTGAGCACTGAGCACCCTGAGTACTGAGCACCCAGCACCCTGAGCACTGAGCACCCAGCACCCTGAGCACTGAGCACCCAGCACCCAGCACCCAGAGCACTGAGCACCCTGAGTACTGAGCACCGAGCACCCTGAGCACGGAGCACCCAGCACGCTGAGTACTGAGCACTGAGCACCCTGATTAATGAGCACCCAGCACCCCGAGAACTGAGCACCCAGCACCCTGAACACTGAGCACCCTGATTACTGAGCACTGAGCACCCTGAGTACTGAGCACCCAGCACCCTGAGTATTGAGCACCCAGCAACCTGAGCACTGAGCACCGAGCACCCTGAGCACAGAGCACCCAGCACCCTGAGCACTGAGCACCCAGCACCCTGAGCACTTAGCACCCTGAGGACTGAGCACCCAGCACCCTGAGTACTGAGCACCCAGCACCCTGAGTACTGAGCACCCAGCATCCTGAGTACTGAGCACAGTGAGTACTGAGCACCCAGCACCCCGAGCACTGAGCACCCAGCATCCTGAGTACTGTGCAACCTGAGTACTGAGCACCCAGCAACCTGAGTACTTAGCACCCAGCACCTGAGCACTTAGCACCCAGCACCCTGAGTACTGAGCACCGAGCACTCCGAGTACTGAGCACCCAGCACAGTGAGCACTGAGCACCCAGCACCCTGAGCACTGAGCACCCAGCACCCCAAGCACTGAGCACCCAGCACCCTGAGTACTGAGTACTGAGCACCCTGAGTACTGAGCACCCAGCATCCTGAGCACTGAGCACCCAGCACCCTGAGTACTGAGCACCGAGCACCCCGAGCACTGAGCACGCAGCACCCTGAGTACTGAGCACCCAGCACCAAAAGTACTGAGCACCGAGCATCCTGAGCACTGAGCACCGAGCACCCTGAGCACTGAGCACCCAGCACCCTGAGTACTGAGCACCCAGCAAAAAGTGTACTGAGCAGCGAGCACCCTGAGCACTGAGCACCCAGCACCCTGAGTAATGAGCACCCAGCACCCCGAGTACTGAGCACCCAGCACCCCGAGCACTGAGCACCCAGCACCCTGAGTACTGAGCACCCAGCACCCTGAGCACTGAGCACAAAGCACACTGAGTACTGAGCACCCTGAGTACTGAGCATAGAGGACCCTGAGCACTGAGCACCCACTACCCTGAGCACTGAGCACCCAGCACCCCGAGAATGAGCACCCAGCACCCTGAGTACTGAGAACCGAGCACCCTGAGTACTGAGCACGCAGCACGCTGAGCACTGAGCACCCAGCACCCCGAGTACTGAGCACCCAGCACGACGAGCACTGAGCACCCAGCACCACGAGAAAGAGCACCCAGCACCCTGAGTACTGAGCACCCAGCACCCTGAGTAATGAGCACCCAGCACCCCGAGCACTGAGCACCCTGAATACTGAGCACCCAGCACCCTGAGTACTGTGCACTAAGCACCCAGAGCGCTGAGCACCCAGGACCCCGAGCACTGAGTACTGAGCACCCAGCACCCTGAGTACTGAGCACCGAGCTCCCCGAGCACTGAGCACCCTGAGTACTGAGCACCCAGCACCCTGAGTACTGAGCACCCAGCACCCTGAGCACTGAGCACCCAGCACCCTGAGTACTGAGCACCCAGCACCCCGAGCACTGAGCACACAGCACCCTGAGTACTGAGGACCCAGCACCCTGAGTACTGAGCAACCTGAGCACTGAGCACCCAGCACCCTGAGTACTGAGCACCCTGAGGACTGAGCACCGATCACCCTGAGCACTGAGCACCCAGCACCCTGAGTACTGAGCACCCAGCACCCTGAGCACTGAGCACCCAGCACCCTGAGTACTGAGCAGAGAGCACCCTGATCACTGAGCACCCAGCACCCTGAGTACTGAGCACCCAGCACCCTGAGTACTGAGCACCGAGCACCCCGAGTACTGAGCACCCAGCACCCTGAGCACTCAGCACCCAGCACACCGAGCACTGAGCACCCAGCACCCTGAGTACTGAGCTCCCAGCACCCCGATCCCTGAGCACCCAGCACCCTGAGTACTGAGCACCCTGAGTACTGAGCACCGATCACCCTGAGCACTGAGCACCCAACACCCTGAGTACTGAGCACCCAACGTAGTGAGCACCGAGCACACTGAGCACTGAGCACCCAGCACCCTGAGTACTGAGCACCGAGCACCCTGAGCACTGAGCACCCAGCACCCTGAGTACTGAGCACCGAGCACCCCGAGCACTGAGCACACAGCGCCCCGAGCACTGAGCACCCAGCACCCCGAGCACTGAGCACCCAGCACCCGTAGCACTGAGGACCCAGCACCCCGAGCAATGAGCACCCAGCACCCTGAGTACTGAGCACCCAGCACCCCGAGTACTGAGCACCCAGCAACCTGAGCACCGAGCACCCAGCACCCCGAGCACTGAGCACCCAGCACCCTGAGCACTGAGCACCCAGCACCCTGAGTACTGAGCACTGAGCACCCCGAGTACTGAGCACCCACCACCCCGAGCACTGAGGACCGAGCACACCGAGCACTCTGCACCCAGCACCCCGAGCACTGAGCACCCAGCACCCTGAGCACTGAGCACCCAGCACCCTGAGCACTGAGCACCCAGCACCCCGAGCACTATGCACCCAGCAACCCGAGCACTGAGCACCCAGCACCCCGAGCACTGAGCACCCAGCACCCTGAGTACTGAGCACCCTGAGTACTGAGCACCCAGCACCCTGAGTATTGAGCACCCAGCAACCTGAGCACTGAGCACCGAGCACCCTGAGCACTGAGCACCAAGCACCCTGAGTACTGAGCACCCTGAGTACTGAGCACACAGCACCGTGAGCACTGAGCACCCAGCACCCCGAGCACTGAGCACCCAGCACCCTGAGCACTGAGCACCCAGCACCCCGAGCACTGAGCACCCAGCACCCGTAGCACTGAGGACCCAGCACCCCGAGCAATGAGCACCCAGCACCCTGAGTACTGAGCACCCAGCACCCCGAGTACTGAGCACCCAGCAACCTGAGCACCGAGCACCCAGCACCCCGAGCACTGAGCACCCAGCACCCCGAGCACTGAGCACCCAGCACCCTGAGTACTGAGCACTGAGCTCCCCGAGTACTGAGCACCCACCACCCCGAGCACTGAGCACCGAGGACACCGAGCACTGAGCACCCAGCACCCCGAGCACTGAGCACCCAGCACCCTGAGCACTGAGCACCCAGCACCCTGAGCACTGAGCACCCAGCACCCCGAGCACTAAGCACCCAGCAACCCGAGCACTGAGCACCCAGCACCCCGAGCACTGAGCACCCAGCACCCTGAGTACTGAGCACCCAGCACCCTGAGTACTGTGCACTAAGCACCCAGAGCGCTGAGCACCCAGGACCCCGAGCACTGAGTACTGAGCACCCAGCACCCTGAGTACTGAGCACCGAGCTCCCCGAGCACTGAGCACCCTGAGTACTGAGCACCCAGCACCCTGAGTACTGAGCACCCAGCACCCTGAGCACTGAGCACCCAGCACCCTGAGTACTGAGCACCCAGCACCCCGAGCACTGAGCACACAGCACCCTGAGTACTGAGGACCCAGCACCCTGAGTACTGAGCAACCTGAGCACTGAGCACCCAGCACCCTGAGTACTGAGCACCCTGAGGACTGAGCAACGATCACCCTGAGCACTGAGCACCCAGCACCCTGAGTACTGAGCACCCAGCACCCTGAGCACTGAGCACCCAGCACCCTGAGTACTGAGCAGAGAGCACCCTGATCACTGAGCACCCAGCACCCTGAGTACTGAGCACCCAGCACCCTGAGTACTGAGCACCGAGCACCCCGAGTACGGAGCACCCAGCACCCTGAGCACTCAGCACCCAGCACACCGAGCACTGAGCACCCAGCACCCTGAGTACTGAGCTCCCAGCACCCCGAGCCCTGAGCACCCAGCACCCTGAGTACTGAGCACCCTGAGTACTGAGCACCGATCACCCTGAGCACTGAGCACCCAACACCCTGAGTACTGAGCACCCAACGTAGTGAGCACCGAGCACACTGAGCACTGAGCACCCAGCACCCTGAGTACTGAGCACCGAGCACCCTGAGCACTGAGCACCCAGCACCCTGAGTACTGAGCACCGAGCACCCCGAGCACTGAGCACACAGCGCCCCGAGCACTGAGCACCCAGCACCACGAGCACTGAGCACAAAGCACGCTGAGTACTGAGCACCCTGAGTAATGAGCACCGAGGACCCTGAGCACTGAGCACCCAGCACCCCGAGCACTGAGCACCCAGCACACCGAGAATGAGCACCCAGCCCCCTGAGTACTGAGAACCGAGCACCCTGATTACTGAGCACCCAGCATGCTGAGCACTGAGCACCCACCACCCCGAGTACTGAGCACCCAGCACCCCGAGCACTGAGCACCCAGCACCCCGAGAATGAGCACCCAGCACCCTGAGTACTGAGCACCCAGCACCCTGAGTACTGAGCACCCAGCACTCCGAGCACTAAGCACCCTGAATACTGAGCACCCAGCTCCCTGATTACTGTGCACGCTGAGTAGTGATCACCGATCACCCTGAGCACTGAGCACCCGGCACCATGAGTACTGAGCACCCAACGTACTGAGCACCGAGCACACCGAGCACTGAGCACCCAGCACCCTGAGTACTGAGCACCGAGCACCCTGAGCACTGAGCACACAGAACCCTGAGTACTGAGCACCGAGCACCCCGAGCACTGAGCACCCAGCACCCTGAGCACTGAGCACCCAGCACCCCGAGCACTGAGCACCCAGCACCCGGAGCACTGAGCACCCAGCACCCCGAGCAATGAGCACCCAGCACCCTGAGTACTGAGCACCCAGCACCCCGAGTACTGAGCACCCAGCAACCTGAGCACCGAGCACCCAGCACCCCGAGAACTGAGCACCCAGCACCCTGAGCACTGAGCACCCAGCACCCTGAGTACTGAGCACTGAGCACACCGAGTACTGAGTACCCAGCACCCCGAGCACTGAGCACCCCGAGCACTGAGCACCCAGCACCCCGAGCACTGAGCACCCAGCACCCTGAGCACTGAGCACCCAGCACCCCGAGCACTGAGCACCCAGCACCCCGAGCACTGAGCACCCAGCATCCCGAGCACTGAGCATCCAGCACCCTGAGTACTGAGCACCCAGCACCCTGAGTACTCAGCACCCAGCACCCTGAGCACTGAGCAACCAGCACCCTGAGTACTGAGCACCCAGCACAGCAAGCACTGAGCACCCTGAGTACTGAGCACCCAGCACCCAAAGCACTGAGCACCCTGAGTACTGAGCACGCAGCACCCTGATTAATGAGCACCCAGCACCACGAGCACTGAGCACCCAGCACCCTGAGCACTGAGCACCCAGCACCCTGAGTACTGAGCCCCCAGCACCCCAAGCACTGAGCACCCAGCACCCTGAGTACTGAGCACCCAGCACCTTGAGCACTGAGCACCGAGCACCCTGAGCACTGAGCACCCAGCACCCTGAGGACTGAGTACCCAGCACCCTGAGCACTGAGCACCCAGCAACCTGAGCACTGAGCACCCTGAGTACTGAGCACTGAGCACCCTGAGTACTGAGCACCCAGCACCCTGAGAATTGAGCACCCAGCAACCTGAGCACTGAGCACCGAGCACCCTGAGCTCTGAGCACCCAGCACCCTGAGCACTGAGCACCCAGCACCCTGAGCACTGAGCACCCAGCACCCTGAGTACTGAGCACCCTGAGTATTGAGCACACAGCACCGTGAGCACTGAGCACCCAGCACCCCGAGCACTGAGCACCCAGCACCCTGAGCACTGAGCACCCTGAGTACTGAGCACTGAGCACCCTGAGTACTGAGCACTGAGCACCCTGAGTACTGAGCACCCAGCACCCTGAGTAATGAGCACCCAGCACCCTGAGCAATGAGCAACCTGAGTACTGAGCACCCAGCACCCTGAGCACTGAGCACCGAGCACCCCGAGCACTGAGCACCCAGCACCCGGAGTACTGAGCACCCAGCACCCTGAGTACTAAGCACCGAGGACCCTGAGTACTGAGCACCCAGTACCCTGAGAACTGAACACCCAGCACCCTGAGTACTGAGCACCCCGTGCACTGAGCACCCAGCACCCTGAGCACTGAGGACCCAGCAGCCTGAGTACTGAGCACCCAGCCCCCTGAGCACTGAGCACCCAGCACCCTGAGTACTGAGCACCCAGCACCCTGAGCACTGAGCACCCAGCACCCTGAGCACTGAGCACCCAGCACCCCGAGCACTGAGCACTCAGCACCCTGTGTACTGAGCACTGAGTACCCAGCACCCTGAGCACTGAGCACCCAGCACCCTGAGCACTGAGCACCCTGAGTACTGAGCACCCAGCACCCTGTGCACTGAGCACCCAGCACCCTGAGCACTGAGCACCCAGCACCCAGAGCACTGATCAACCTGAGTACTGAGCACTGAGCACCCTGAGTACTGAGCACTGAGCACCCTGAGTACTGAGCACTCAGCACCCTGAGTAATGAGCACCCTGCACCCTGAGCAATGAGCACCCTGAGTACTGAGCACCCAGCACCCTGAGCACTGAGCACCGAGCACCCCGAGCACTGAGCACCCAGCAGCCGGAGTACTGAGCACCCAGCACCCTGAGTACTAAGCACCGAGCACCCTGAGTACTGAGCACCCAGTACCCTGAGCACTGAACACCCAGCACCCTGAGTACTGAGCACCCCGAGCACTGAGCACCCAGCACCCTGAGCACTGAGGACCCAGCACCCTGAGTACTGATCACTCAGCACCCTGAGCACTGAGCACCCAGCACCCTGAGTACTGAGCACCCAGCACCCTGAGCACTGAGCACCCAGCACCCTGAGCACTGAGAACCCAGCACCCCGAGCACTGAGCACTCAGCACCCTGTGTACTGAGCACTGAGTACCCAGCACCCTGAGCACTGAGCACCCAGCACCCTGAGCACTGAGCACCCTGAGTACTGAGCACCCAGCACCCTGTGCACTGATCACCCAGCACCCTGAGCACTGAGCACCCAGCACCCAGAGCACTGAGCACCCTGAGTACTGAGCACTGAGCACCCTGAGAACTGAGCACCGAGCACCCTGACTGCTGAGCACTGAGCACCCTGACCACTGAGCACCCAGCACCCTGAGTACTGAGCACCCAGCACCCTGAGCACTGAGGACCAAGCACCCTGAGTACTAAGCACAAAGCACCCTGAGTACTGAGCACCCAGCACCCTGAGCACTGAGCACCCAGCACCCTGAGTACTGAGCACTGAGCACCCTGAGTACTGAGCACCGAGCACCCTGAGCACTGAGCACCCAGCACGCTGAGTACTGAGCACTGAGCACCCTGAGTACTGAGCACCTAGCACCCCGAGCACTGAGCACCCAGCACCCTGAGCACTGAGCACCCAGCACCCTGAGTACTGAGCACCCAGCAACCTGAGTACTGAGCACACAGCACCCTGAGCACTGAGCACCCAGCACCCTGAGTACTGAGCACCCAGCACCCTGAGTACTGAGCACCGAGCACCCCGTGTACTGAGCACCCAGCACCCCGAGCACTGAGCACCCAGCACCCTGAGCACAGAGCACTCAGTACCCCAAGCAATGAGCACCCAGCACCCTGAGTACTGAGTACTGAGCACCCTGAGTACTGAGCACCCAGCACCCTGAGCACTGAGCACCCAGGACCCTGAGTACTGAGCACCCAGCACCCTGAGCACTGAGCACCCAGCACCCTGAGCACTGAGCACCTAGCACCCTGAGCACTGAGCACCCAGCACCCTGAGGACTGAGTACAAAGCACCCCGAGCACTGAGCACCCAGCACCCTGAGCACTGAGCACCCTGAGTACTGAGCACTGAGCACCCTGAGTACTGAGCACCCAGCACCCTGAGTATTGAGCACCCAGCAACCTGAGCACTGAGCACCGAGCACCCTGAGCTCTGAGCACCCAGCACCCTGAGAACTGAGCACCCAGCACCCTGAGCACTGAGCACCCAGCACCCTGAGTACTGAGCACCCTGAGTACTGAGCACACAGCACCGTGAGCACTGAGCACCCAGCACCCCGAGCACTGAGCACCCAGCACCCTGAGCACTGAGCACCCTGAGTACTGAGCACTGAGCACCCTGAGTACTGAGCACTGAGCACCCTGAGTACTGAGCACCCAGCACCCTGAGTAATGAGCACCCAGCACCCTGAGCAATGAGCACCCTGAGAACTGAGCACCCAGCACCCTGAGCACTGAGCACCGAGCACCCCGAGCACTGAGCACCCAGCACCCGGAGTACTGAGCACCCAGCACCCTGAGTACTAAGCACCGAGCACCCTGAGTACTGAGCACCCAGTACCCTGAGCACTGAACACCCAGCACCCTGAGTACTGAGCACCCCGAGCACTGAGCACCCAGCACCCTGAGCACTGAGGACCCAGCACCCTGAGTACTGAGCACCCAGCACCCTGAGCACTGAGCACCCAGGACCCTGAGTACTGAGCACCCAGCACCCTGAGCACTGAGCACCCAGCACCCTGAGCACTGAGCACCCAGCACCCCGAGCACTGAGCACTCAGCACCCTGTGTACTGAGCACTGAGTACCCAGCACCCTGAGCACTGAGCACCCAGCACCGTGAGCACTGAGCACCCTGAGTACTGAGCACCCAGCACCCTGTGCACTGAGCACTCAGCACCCTGTGTACTGAGCACTGAGTACCCAGCACCCTGAGCACTGAGCACCCAGCACCCCGAGCACTGAGCACTCAGCACCCTGTGTACTGAGCACTGAGTACCCAGCACCCTGAGCACTGAGCACCTAGCACCCCGAGCACTGAGCACCCAGCACCCTGAGCACTGAGCACCCAGCACCCTGAGTACTGAGCACCCAGCAACCCGAGGACTGAGCACACAGCACCCTGAGCACTGAGCACCCAGCACCCTGAGTACTGAGCACCCAGCACCCTGAGTACTGAGCACCGAGCACCCCGTGTACTGAGCACCCAGCACCCCGAGCACTGAGCCCCCTGCACCCTGAGCACTGAGCACCCAGTACCCCAAGCACTGAGCACCCAGCACCCTGAGTACTGAGTACTGAGCACCCTGAGTAGTGAGCACCCAGCACCGTGAGTACTGAGCACTCAGCACCCTGAGTACTGAGCACCCAGCACCCTGAGCACTGAGCACAAAGCACGCTGAGTACTGAGCACACTGAGTACTGAGCATCGAGGACCCTGAGCACTGAGCACCCAGCACCCCGAGCACTGAGCACCCAGCACACCGAGAATGAGCACCCAGCCCCCTGAGTACTGAGAACCGAGCACCCTGAGTACTGAGCACCCAGCATGCTGAGCACTGAGCACCCACCACCCCGAGTACTGAGCACCCAGCACCCCGAGCACTGAGCACCCAGCACCCCGAGAATGAGCACCCAGAACCCTGAGTACTGAGCACCCAGCACCCTGAGTACTGAGCACCCAGCACCCCGAGCACTGAGCACCCTGAATACTGAGCACCCAGGTCCCTGATTACTGTGCACGCTGAGTGGTGATCACCGATCACCCTGAGCACTGAGCACCCAGCACCCTGAGTACTGAGCACCCAATGTACTGAGCACCGAGCACACCGAGCACTGAGCACCCAGCACCCTGAGTACTGAGCACCGAGCACCCTGAGCACTGAGCACACAGAAGCCTGAGTACTGAGCACCGAGCACCCCGAGCACTGAGCACCCAGCACCCTGAGCACTGAGCACCCAGCACCCCGAGCACTGAGCACCCAGCACCCGGAGCACTGAGCACCCAGCACCCCGAGCAATGAGCACGCAGCACCCTGAGTACTGAGCACCCAGCACTCCGAGTACTGAGCACCCAGCAACCTGAGCACCGAGCACCCAGCACCCCGAGCACTGAGCACCCAGCACCCTGAGCACTGAGCACCCAGCACCCTGAGTACTGAGCACTGAGCACCCCGAGTACTGAGTACCCAGCACCCCGAGCACTGAGCACCGAGCACCCCGAGCACTGAGCACCCAGCACCCCGAGCACTGAGCACCCAGCACCCTGAGCACTAAGCACCCAGCACCCCGAGCACTGAGCACCCAGCACCCCGAGCACTGAGCACCCAGCATCCCGAGCACTGAGCACCCAGTACCCTGAGTACTGAGCACCCAGCACCCTGAGTACTCAGCAGCCAGCACCCTGAGCACTGAGCAACCAGCACCCTGAGTACTGAGCACCCAGCACCCCAAGCACTGAGCACCCTGAGTACTGAGCACCCAGCACCCCAAGCACTGAGCACCCTGAGTACTGAGCACCCAGCACCCTGATTAATGAGCACCCCGCACCCCGAGCACTGAGCAGCCAGCACCCTGAGTACTGAGCACCCAGCACCCTGAGTACTGAGCACCCAGCACCCTGAGTACTGAGCACTCAGCACCCTGAGTACTGAGCACCCTGAGTTCTGAGCACCCAGCACCGTGAGCACTGAGCACCCAGCAGCTTGAGTACTGAGCACCGAGCACCCCGAGCACTGAGCAAACAGCACCCTGAGTACTGAGCACCCAGCACCCCGAGCACTGAGCACCCAGCACCCTGAGTACTGAGCACCCAGCACCCTGAGTACTGAGCACTGAGCACCCTGAGCACTGAGCACCCAAAACCCCGAGCACTGAGCACCCAACACCCTGAGTACTGAGCACCCAGCACCCTGAGTACTGAGCACTCAGCACCCTGAGTACTGAGCACCGAGCTCCCCGAGCACTGAGCACCCAGCACCCTGAGCACTTAGCACCCTGAGGACTGAGCACCCAGCACCCTGAGTACTGAGCACCCAGCACCCTGAGTACTGAGCACCCAGCATCCTTAGTACTGAGCACCCTGAGTACTGAGCACCCAGCACCCCGAGCACTGAGCACCCAGCACCCTGAGTACTGTGCAACCTGAGTACTGTGCACCCAGCAACCTGAGTACTTAGCACCCAGCACCTGAGCACTGAGCACCCAGCACCCTGAGTACTGAGCACCGAGCACTCCGAGTACTGAGCACCCAGCACCCCGAGCACTGAGCACCCAGCACCCTGAGCACTGAGCACCCAACACCCCAAGCACTGAGCACCCAGCACCCTGAGTACTGAGTACTGAGCACCCTGAGTACTGAGCACCCAGCATCCTGAGAACTGAGCACCCAGCACCCTGAGTACTGAGCACCGAGCACCCCGAGCACTGAGCACCCAGCACCCTGAGTACCGAGCACCCAGCACCAAAAGTACTGAGCACCGAGCATCCTGAGCACTGAGCACCGAGCACCCCGAGCACTGAGCACCCAGCACCCTGAGTACTGAGCACCCAGCAAAAAGAGTACTGAGCAGCGAGCACCCTGAGCACTGAGCACCCAGCACACTGAGTAATGAGCACCCAGCACCCCGAGTACTGAGCACCCAGCACCGTGAGTACTGAGCACCCAGCACCCTGAGTACTGAGCACCCAGCACCCTGAGCACTGAGCACAAAGCACGCTGAGTACTGAGCACCCTGAGTACTGAGCACCGAGGACCCTGAGCACTGAGCACCCAGCACCCCGAGAATGAGCACCCAGCACCCTGAGTACTGAGAACCGAGCACCCTGAGTACTGAGCACCCAGCACGCTGAGCACTGAGCACCCAGCACCCCGAGTACTGAGCACCCAGCACCCCGAGCACTGAGCACCCAGCACCACGAGAATGAGCACCCAGCACCCTGAGTACTGAGCACCCAGCACCCTGAGCACTGAGCACCCAGCACCCTGAGTACTGAGCACCCACCACCCCGAGCACTGAGCACACAGCACCCTGAGTACTGAGTACCCAGCACCCTGAGTACTGAGCAACCTGAGCACTGAGCACCCAGCACCCTGAGTACTGAGCACCCTGAGGACTGAGCACCGATCACCCTGAGAACTGAGCACCCAGCACCCTGAGTACTGAGCACCCAGCATCCTGAGCACTGAGCACCCAGCACCCTGAGTACTGAGCAGAGAGCACCCTGATCACTGAGCACCCAGCACCCTGAGTACTGAGCACCCAGCACCCTGAGTACTGAGCACCGAGCACCCCGAGTACTGAGCACCCAGCACCCTGAGCACTCAGCACCCAGCACCCCGAGCACTGAGCACCCAGCACCCTGAGTACTGAGCTCCCAGCACCCCGAGCCCTGAGCACCCAGCACCCTGAGTACTGAGCACCCTGAGTACTGAGCACCGATCACCCTGAGCACTGAGCACCCAACACCCTGAGTACTGAGCACCCAACGTACTGAGCACCGAGCACGCTGAGCACTGAGCACCCAGCACCCTGAGTACTGAGCACCGAGCACCCTGAGCACTGAGCACCCAGAACCCTGAGTACTGAGCACCGAGCACCCCGAGCACTGAGCACCCAGGGCCCCGAGCACTGAGCACCCAGCACCCCGAGCACTGAGCACCCAGCACCCGTAACACTGAGGACCCAGCACCCCGAGCAATGAGCACCCAGCGCCCTGAGTACTGAGCACCCAGCACCCTGAGTACTGGGCACTGAGCACCCCGAGTACTGAGCACCCACCACCCCGAGCACTGAGCACCGAGCACACCTAGCACTGAGCACCCAGCATCCCGAGCACTGAGCACCCAGCACCCTGAGCACTGAGCACCCAGCACCCCGAGCACTGAGCACCCAGCAACCCGAGCACTGAGCACCCAGCACACCGAGCACTGAGCACCCAGCACCCTGAGTACTGAGCACCCAGCACCCTGAGTACTCAGCACCCAGCACCCTGAGCACTGAGCAACCAGAACCCTGAGTACTGAGCACCCTGCACCCCAAGCACTGAGCACCCTGAGAACTGAGCACCCAGCACCCCAAGCACCGAGCACCCTGAGTACTGAGCACCCAGCACCCTGAGTACTGAGCACCCAGTGTACTGAGCACCGAGCACCCAGCACCCTGAGTACTGAGCACCCAGCACCCTGAGCACTGAGCACCCAGCACCCTTAGACATGAGCACCGAGCACCCTGAGTACTGAGCACCCAGCACCCCGAGCACTGAACACCCAGCACCCCGAGCACTGAGCACCCAGCACACCGAGCACTCAGCACCCAGCACCACGTGCACTGAGCACCCAGCACACCGAGCACTGAGCACCCAGCACCACGAGCACCGAGCACCATGAGTACTAAGAACCGAGCACCCTGAGCACTGAGCACCCAGCACCCTGAGCACTGAGCACCGAGCACCCCGAGCACTGAGCACCCAGCACCCTGAGTACCGAGCACCCAGCACCAAAAGTACTGAGCACCGAGCATCCTGAGCACTGAGCACCGAGCACCCCGAGCACTGAGCACCCAGCACCCTGAGTACTGAGCACCCAGCAAAAAGAGTACTGAGCAGCGAGCACCCTGAGCACTGAGCACCCAGCACACTGAGTAATGAGCACCCAGCACCCCGAGTACTGAGCACCCAGCACCGTGAGTACTGAGCACCCAGCACCCTGAGTACTGAGCACCCAGCACCCTGAGCACTGAGCACAAAGCACGCTGAGTACTGAGCACCCTGAGTACTGAGCACCGAGGACCCTGAGCACTGAGCACCCAGCACCCCGAGAATGAGCACCCAGCACCCTGAGTACTGAGAACCGAGCACCCTGAGTACTGAGCACCCAGCACGCTGAGCACTGAGCACCCAGCACCCCGAGTACTGAGCACCCAGCACCCCGAGCACTGAGCACCCAGCACCACGAGAATGAGCACCCAGCACCCTGAGTACTGAGCACCCAGCACCCTGAGCACTGAGCACCCAGCACCCTGAGTACTGAGCACCCACCACCCCGAGCACTGAACACACAGCACCCTGAGTACTGAGTACCCAGCACCCTGAGTACTGAGCAACCTGAGCACTGAGCACCCAGCACCCTGAGTACTGAGCACCCTGAGGACTGAGCACCGATCACCCTGAGCACTGAGCACCCAGCACCCTGAGTACTGAGCACCCAGCATCCTGAGCACTGAGCACCCAGCACCCTGAGTACTGAGCAGAGAGCACCCTGATCACTGAGCACCCAGCACCCTGAGTACTGAGCACCCAGCACCCTGAGTACTGAGCACCGAGCACCCCGAGTACTGAGCACCCAGCACCCTGAGCACTCAGCACCCAGCACCCCGAGCACTGAGCACCCAGCACCCTGAGTACTGAGCTCCCAGCACCCCGAGCCCTGAGCACCCAGCACCCTGAGTACTGAGCACCCTGAGTACTGAGCACCGATCACCCTGAGCACTGAGCACCCAACACCCTGAGTACTGAGCACCCAACGTACTGAGCACCGAGCACGCTGAGCACTGAGCACCCAGCACCCTGAGTACTGAGCACCGAGCACCCTGAGCACTGAGCACCCAGAACCCTGAGTACTGAGCACCGAGCACCCCGAGCACTGAGCACCCAGGGCCCCGAGCACTGAGCACCCAGCACCCCGAGCACTGAGCACCCAGCACCCGTAACACTGAGGACCCAGCACCCCGAGCAATGAGCACCCAGCACCCTGAGTACTGAGCACCCAGCACCCTGAGTACTGGGCACTGAGCACCCCGAGTACTGAGCACCCACCACCCCGAGCACTGAGCACCGAGCACACCTAGCACTGAGCACCCAGCAACCCGAGCACTGAGCACCCAGCACACCGAGCACTGAGCACCCAGCACCCTGAGTACTGAGCACCCAGCACCCTGAGTACTCAGCACCCAGCACCCTGAGCACTGAGCAACCAGCACCCTGAGTACTGAGCACCCTGCACCCCAAGCACTGAGCACCCTGAGAACTGAGCACCCAGCACCCCAAGCACCGAGCACCCTGAGTACTGAGCACCCAGCACCCTGAGTACTCAGCACCCAGTGTACTGAGCACCGAGCACCCAGCACCCTGAGTACTGAGCACCCAGCACCCTGAGCACTGAGCACCCAGCACCCTTAGTACTGAGCACCGAGCACCCTGAGTACTGAGCACCCAGCACCCCGAGCACTGAACACCCAGCACCCCGAGCACTGAGCACCCAGCACACCGAGCACTCAGCACCCAGCACCACGTGCACTGAGCACCCAGCACACCGAGCACTGAGCACCCAGCACCCCGAGCACCGAGCACCATGAGTACTAAGAACCGAGCACCCTGAGCACTGAGCACCCAGCACCCTGAGCACTGAGCACCCAGCACCCTGAGTACTGAGCCCCTAGCACCCCGTGCACTGAGCACCCAGCACCCTGAGTACTGAGCACCCAGCACCCTGAGCACTGAGCACCGAGCACCCTGAGCACTGAGCACCCAGCACCCTGAGGACTGAGTACCCAGCATCCCGAGCACTGAGCACCCAGCACCCTGAGCACTGAGAACCCTGAGTACTGAGCACTGAGCACCCTGAGTACTGAGCACCCAGAACCCTGAGTATTGAGCACCCAGCAACCTGAGCACTGAGCACCGAGCACCCTGAGCACTGAGCACCCAGCACCCTGAGCACTGAGCAGCCAGCACCCTGAGAACTGAGCACCCAGCACCCTGAGTACTGAGCACCCTGAGTACTGAGCACACAGCACCGTGAGCACTGAGCACCCAGCACCCCGAGCACTGAGCACCCAGCACCCTGAGCACTGAGCACCCTGAGTACTGAGCACTGAGCACCCTGAGTACTGAGCACTGAGCACCCTGAGTACTGAGCACCCAGCACCCTGAGTACTGAGAACACAGCACCCTGAGCAATGAGCACCCTGAGTACTGAGCACCCAGCACCCTGAGCACTGAGTACCAAGCACCCCGAGCACTGAGCACCCAGCACCCTGAGTACTGAGCACACAGCACCGTGAGCACTGAGCACCCAGCACCCCGAGCACTGAGCACACAGCACCCTGAGCACTGAGCACCCTGAGTACTGAGCACTGAGCACCCTGAGTACTGAGCACTAAGCACCCTGAGTACTGAGCACCCAGCACCCTGAGTACTGAGAACCCAGCACCCTGAGCAATGAGCACCCTGAGTACTGAGCACCCAGCACCCTGAGTACTAAGCACCGAGCACCCTGAGTACTGAGCACCCAGTACCCTGAGCACTGAGCACCCAGCACCCGGAGCACTGAGCACACAGAACCCTGAGTACTGAGCACCGAGCACCCCGAGCACTGACCACCCAGCACCCTGAGCACTGAGCACCCAGCACCCCGAGCTCTGAGCACCCAGCACCCGGAACACTGAGCACCCAGCACCCCGAGACATGAGCACCCAGCACCCTGAGTACTGAGCACCCAGCACCCCGAGTACTGAGCACCCAGCAACCTGAGCACCGAGCACCCAGCACCCCGAGCACTGAGCACCCAGCACCCTGAGCACTGAGCACCCAGCACCCCGAGCACTGAGCACCCAGCACCCTGAGCACTGCGCACCCAACACCCCAAGCACTGAGCACCCAGCACCCTGAGTACTGAGTACTGAGCACCCTGAGTACTGAGCACCCAGCATCCTGAGCACTGAGCACCCAGCACCCTGAGTACTGAGCACCGAGCACCCCGAGCACTGAGCACCCAGCACCCTGAGTACCGAGCACCCAGCACCAAAAGTACTGAGCACCGAGCATCCTGAGCACTGAGCACCGAGCACCCCGAGCACTGAGCACCCAGCACCCTGAGTACTGAGCACCCAGCAAAAAGAGTACTGAGCAGCGAGCACCCTGAGCACTGAGCACCCAGCACACTGAGTAATGAGCACCCAGCACCCCGAGTACTGAGCACCCAGCACCGTGAGTACTGAGCACCCAGCACCCTGAGTACTGAGCACAAAGTACGCTGAGTACTGAGCACCCTGAGTACTGAGCACCGAGGACCCTGAGCACTGAGCACCCAGCACCCCGAGAATGAGCACCCAGCACCCTGAGTACTGAGAACCGAGCACCCTGAGTACTGAGCACCCAGCACGCTGAGCACTGAGCACCCAGCACCCCGAGTACTGAGCACCCAGCACCCCGAGCACTGAGCACCCAGCACCACGAGAATGAGCACCCAGCACCCTGAGTACTGAGCACCCAGCACCCTGAGCACTGAGCACCCAGCACCCTGAGTACTGAGCACCCAGCACCCCGAGCACTGAGCACACAGCACCCTGAGTACTGAGTACCCAGCACCCTGAGTACTGAGCAACCTGAGCACTGAGCACCCAGCACCCTGAGTACTGAGCACCCTGAGGACTGAGCACCGATCACCCTGAGCACTGAGCACCCAGCACCCTGAGTACTGAGCACCCAGCATCCTGAGCACTGAGCACCCAGCACCCTGAGTACTGAGCAGAGAGCACCCTGATCACTGAGCACCCAGCACCCCGAGTACTGAGCACCCAGCACCCTGAGTACTGAGCACCGAGCACCCCGAGTACTGAGCACCCAGCACCCTGAGCACTCAGCACCCAGCACCCCGAGCACTGAGCACCCAGCACCCTGAGTACTGAGCTCCCAGCACCCCGAGCCCTGAGCACCCAGCACCCCGAGCACTGAGCACCCAGCACCCGTAACACTGAGGACCCAGCACCCCGAGCAATGAGCACCCAGCACCCTGAGTACTGAGCACCCAGCACCCTGAGTACTGAGCACTGAGCACCCCGAGTACTGAGCACCCACCACCCCGAACACTGAGCACCGAGCACACCGAGCACTGAGCACCCAGCATCCCGAGCACTGAGCACCCAGCACCCTGAGCACTGAGCACCCAGCACCCCGAGCACTGAGCACCCAGCAACCCGAGCACTGAGCACCCAGCAACCCGAGCACTGAGCACCCAGCACACCGAGCACTGAGCACCCAGCACCCTGAGTACTGAGCACCCAGCACCCTGAGTACTCAGCACCCAGCACCCTGAGCACTGAGCAACCAGCACCCTGAGTACTGAGCACCCTGCACCCCAAGCACTGAGCACCCTGAGAACTGAGCACCCAGCACCCCAAGCACCGAGCACCCTGAGTACTGAGCACCCAGCACCCTGAGTAGTGAGCACCCAGTGTACTGAGTACCGAGCACCCAGCACCCTGAGTACTGAGCACCCAGCACCCTGAGCACTGAGCACCCAGCACCCTGAGTACTGAGCACCGAGCACCCTGAGTACTGAGCACCCAGCACCCCGAGCACTGAGCACCCAGCACCCCGAGCACTGAGCACCCAGCACACCGAGCACTCAGCACCCAGCACCCCGTGCACTGAGCACCCAGCACACCGAGCACTGAGCACCCAGCACCCCGAGCAACGAGCACCATGAGTACTAAGAACCGAGCACCCTGAGCACTGAGCACCCAGCACCCTGAGCACTGAGCACCCAGCACCCTGAGTACTGAGCCCCTAGAACCCCGTGCACTGAGCACCCAGCACCCTGAGTACTGAGCACCCAGCACCCTGAGCACTGAGCACCGAGCACCCTGAGCACTGAGCACCCAGCACCCTGAGGACTGAGTACCCAGCACCCCGAGCACTGAGCACCCAGCACCCTGAGCACTGAGCACCCTGAGTACTGAGCACTGAGCACCCTGAGTACTGAGCACCCAGCACCCTGAGTATTGAGCACCCAGCAACCTGAGCACTGAGCACCGAGCACCCTGAGCACTGAGCACCCAGCACCCTGAGCACTGAGCAGCCAGCACCCTGAGAACTGAGCACCCAGCACCCTGAGTACTGAGCACCCTGAGTACTGAGCACACAGCACAGTGAGCACTGAGCACCCAGCACCCCGAGCACTGAGCACCCAGCACCCTGAGCACTGAGCACCATGAGTACTAAGCACTGAGCACCCTGAGTACTGAGCACTGAGCACCCTGAGTACTGAGCACCCAGCACCATGAGTACTGAGAACCCAGCACCCTGAGCAATGAGCACCCTGAGTACTGAGCACCCAGCACCCTGAGCACCGAGCACCCCGAGCACTGAGCACCCAGCACCCTGAGTACTGAGCACACAGCACCGTGAGCACTGAGCACCCAGCACCCCGAGCACTGAGCACCCAGCACCCTGAGCACTGAGCACCCTGAGTACTGAGCACTGAGCACCCTGAGTACTGAGCACTAAGCACCCTGAGTACTGAGCACCCAGCACCCTGAGTACTGAGAACCCAGCACCCTGAGCAATGAGCACCCTGAGTACTGAGCACCCAGCACCCTGAGTACTAAGCACCGAGCACCCTGAGTACTGAGCACCCAGTACCCTGAGCACTGAGCACCCAGCACCCGGAGCACTGAGCACACAGAACCCTGAGTACTGAGCACCGAGCACCCCGAGCACTGAGCACCCAGCACCCTGAGCACTGAGCACCCAGCACCCCGAGCACTGAGCACCCAGCACCCGGAGCACTGAGCACCCAGCACCCCGAGCAATGAGCACCCAGCACCCTGAGTACTGAGCACCCAGCACCCCGAGTACTGAGCACCCAGCAACCTGAGCACCGAGCACCCAGCACCCCGAGCACTGAGCACCCAGCACCCTGAGCACTGAGCACCCAGCACCCTGAGTACTGAGCACTGAGCACCCCGAGTACTGAGTACCCAGCACCCCGAGCACTGAGCACCGAGCACCCCGAGCACTGAGCACCCAGCACCCCGAGCACTGAGCACCCAGCACCCTGAGCACTGAGCACCCAGCACCCCGAGCACTGAGCACCCAGCACCCGAGCACTGAGCACCCAGCATCCCGAGCACTGAGCACCCAGCACCCTGAGTACTGAGCACCCAGCACCCTGAGTACTCAGCACCCAGCACCCTGAGCACTGAGCAACCAGCACCCTGAGTACTGAGCACCCAGCACCCCAAGCACTAAGCACCCTGAGTACTGAGCACCCAGCACCCCAAGCACTGAGCACCCTGAGTACTGAGCACCCAGCACCCTGATTAATGAGCACCCAGCACCCCGAGCACTGAGCACCCAGCACCCTGAGTACTGAGCACCCAGCACCCTGAGTACTGAGCACCCAGCACCCTGAGTACTGAGCAATCAGCACCCTGAGTACTGAGCACCCTGAGTTCTGAGCACCCAGCACCGTGAGCACTGAGCACCCAGCACCTTGAGTACTGAGCACCGAGCACCCCGAGCACAGAGCAAACAGCACCCTGAGTACTGAGCACCCAGCACCCCGAGCACTGAGCACCCAGCACCCTGAGTACTGAGCACCCAGCACCGTGAGTACTGAGCACTGAGCACCCAGAGCACTGAGCACCCAAAACCCCGAGAACTGAGCACCCAGCACCCTGAGCACTTAGCACCCTGAGGACTGAGCACCCAGCACCCTGAGTACTGAGCACCCAGCACCCTGAGTACTGAGCACCCAGCATCCTGAGTACTGAGCACCCTGAGTACTGAGCACCCAGCACCCCGAGAACTGAGCACCCAGCACCCTGAGTACTGTGCAACCTGAGTACTGAGCACCCAGCAACCTGAGTACTTAGCACCCAGCACCTGAGCACTGAGCACCCAGCACCCTGAGTACTGAGCACCGAGCACTCCGAGTACTGAGCACCCAGCACCCCGAGCACTGAGCACCCAGCACCCTGAGCACTGAGCACCCAACACCCCAAGCACTGAGCACCCAGCACCCTGAGTACTGAGTACTGAGCACCCTGAGTACTGAGCACCCAGCATCCTGAGCACTGAGCACCCAGCACCCTGAGTACTGAGCACCGAGCACCCCGAGCACTGAGCACCCAGCACCCTGAGTACCGAGCACCCAGCACTAAAAGTACTGAGCACCGAGCATCCTGAGCACTGAGCACCGAGCACCCCGAGCACTGAGCACCCAGCACCCTGAGTACTGAGCACCCAGCAAAAAGAGTACTGAGCAGCGAGCACCCTGAGCACTGAGCACCCAGCACACTGAGTAATGAGCACCCAGCACCCCGAGTACTGAGCACCCAGCACCGTGAGTACTGAGCACCCAGCACCCTGAGTACTGAGCACCTAGCACCCTGAGCACTGAGCACAAAGCACGCTGAGTACTGAGCACCCTGAGTACTGAGCACCGAGGACCCTGAGCACTGAGCACCCAGCACCCCGAGAATGAGCACCCAGCACCCTGAGTACTGAGAACCGAGCACCCTGAGTACTGAGCACCCAGCACGCTGAGCACTGAGCACCCAGCACCCCGAGTACTGAGCACCCAGCACCCCGAGCACTGAGCACCCAGCACCACGAGAATGAGCACCCAGCACCCTGAGTACTGAGCACCCAGCACCCTGAGCACTGAGCACCCAGCACCCTGAGTACTGAGCACCCAGCACACCGAGCACTGAGCACACAGCACCCTGAGTACTGAGGACCCAGCACCCTGAGTACTGAGCAACCTGAGCACTGAGCACCCAGCACCCTGAGTACTGAGCACCCTGATGACTGAGCACCGATCACCCTGAGCACTGAGCACCCAGCACCCTGAGTACTGAGCACCCAGCATCCTGAGCACTGAGCACCCAGCACCCTGAGTACTGAGCACCGAGCACCCCGAGCACTGAGCACCCAGCACCCTAAGTACCGAGCACCCAGCACCAAAAGTCCTGAGCACCGAGCATCCTGAGCACTGAGCACCGAGCACCCCGAGCACTGAGCACCCAGCACCCTGAGTAGTGAGCACCCAGCAAAAAGAGTACTGAGCAGCGAGCACCCTGAGCACTGAGCACCCGGCACACTGAGTAATGAGCACCCAGCACCCCGAGTACTGAGCACCCAGCACCGTGAGTACTGAGCACCCAGCACCCTGAGTACTGAGCACCCTGAGTACTGAGCACCGATCACCCTGAGCACTGAGCACCCAACACCCTGAGTACTGAGCACCCAACGTACTGAGCACCGAGCACACTGAGCACTGAGCACCCAGCACACTGAGTACTGAGCACCGAGCACCCTGAGCACTGAGCACCCAGAACCCTGAGTACTGAGCACCGAGCACCCCGAGCACTGAGCACCCAGGGCCCCGAGCACTGAGCACCCAGCACCCCGAGCACTGAGCACCCAGCACCCGTAACACTGAGGACCCAGCACCCCGAGCAATGAGCACCCAGCACCCTGAGTACTGAGCACCCAGGACCCTGAGTACTGAGCACTGAGCACCCCGAGTACTGAGCACCAACCACCCCGAGCACTGAGCACCGAGCACACCGAGCACTGAGCACCCAGCACCCTGAGTACTGAGTACCCAGCACCCTGAGTACTGAGCAACCTGAGCACTGAGCACCCAGCACCCTGAGTACTGAGCACCCTGAGGACTGAGCACCGATCACCCTGAGCACTGAGCACCCAGCACCCTGAGTACTGAGCACCCAGCATCCTGAGCACTGAGCACCCAGCACCCTGAGTACTGAGCAGAGAGCACCCTGATCACTGAGCACCCAGCACCCCGAGTACTGAGCACCCAGCACCCTGAGTACTGAGCACCGAGCACCCCGAGTACTGAGCACCCAGCACCCTGAGCACTCAGCACCCAGCACCCCGAGCACTGAGCACCCAGCACCCTGAGTACTGAGCTCCCAGCACCCCGAGCCCTGAGCACCCAGCACCCCGAGCACTGAGCACCCAGCACCCGTAACACTGAGGACCCAGCACCCCGAGCAATGAGCACCCAGCACCCTGAGTACTGAGCACCCAGCACCCTGAGTACTGAGCACTGAGCACCCCGAGTACTGAGCACCCACCACCCCGAACACTGAGCACCGAGCACACCGAGCACTGAGCACCCAGCATCCCGAGCACTGAGCACCCAGCACCCTGAGCACTGAGCACCCAGCACCCCGAGCACTGAGCACCCAGCAACCCGAGCACTGAGCACCCAGCAACCCGAGCACTGAGCACCCAGCACACCGAGCACTGAGCACCCAGCACCCTGAGTACTGAGCACCCAGCACCCTGAGTACTCAGCACCCAGCACCCTGAGCACTGAGCAACCAGCACCCTGAGTACTGAGCACCCTGCACCCCAAGCACTGAGCACCCTGAGAACTGAGCACCCAGCACCCCAAGCACCGAGCACCCTGAGTACTGAGCACCCAGCACCCTGAGTAGTGAGCACCCAGTGTACTGAGTACCGAGCACCCAGCACCCTGAGTACTGAGCACCCAGCACCCTGAGCACTGAGCACCCAGCACCCTGAGTACTGAGCACCGAGCACCCTGAGTACTGAGCACCCAGCACCCCGAGCACTGAGCACCCAGCACCCCGAGCACTGAGCACCCAGCACACCGAGCACTCAGCACCCAGCACCCCGTGCACTGAGCACCCAGCACACCGAGCACTGAGCACCCAGCACCCCGAGCAACGAGCACCATGAGTACTAAGAACCGAGCACCCTGAGCACTGAGCACCCAGCACCCTGAGCACTGAGCACCCAGCACCCTGAGTACTGAGCCCCTAGAACCCCGTGCACTGAGCACCCAGCACCCTGAGTACTGAGCACTCAGCACCCTGAGCACTGAGCACCGAGCACCCTGAGCACTGAGCACCCAGCACCCTGAGGACTGAGTACCCAGCACCCCGAGCACTGAGCACCCAGCACCCTGAGCACTGAGCACCCTGAGTACTGAGCACTGAGCACCCTGAGTACTGAGCACCCAGCACCCTGAGTATTGAGCACCCAGCAACCTGAGCACTGAGCACCGAGCACCCTGAGCACTGAGCACCCAGCACCCTGAGCACTGAGCAGCCAGCACCCTGAGAACTGAGCACCCAGCACCCTGAGTACTGAGCACCCTGAGTACTGAGCACACAGCACAGTGAGCACTGAGCACCCAGCACCCCGAGCACTGAGCACCCAGCACCCTGAGCACTGAGCACCATGAGTACTAAGCACTGAGCACCCTGAGTACTGAGCACTGAGCACCCTGAGTACTGAGCACCCAGCACCATGAGTACTGAGAACCCAGCACCCTGAGCAATGAGCACCCTGTGTACTGAGCACCCAGCACCCTGAGCACCGAGCACCCCGAGCACTGAGCACCCAGCACCCTGAGTACTGAGCACACAGCACCGTGAGCACTGAGCACCCAGCACCCCGAGCACTGAGCACCCAGCACCCTGAGCACTGAGCACCCTGAGTACTGAGCACTGAGCACCCTGAGTACTGAGCACTAAGCACCCTGAGTACTGAGCACCCAGCACCCTGAGTACTGAGAACCCAGCACCCTGAGCAATGAGCACCCTGAGTACTGAGCACCCAGCACCCTGAGTACTAAGCACCGAGCACCCTGAGTACTGAGCACCCAGTACCCTGAGCACTGAGCACCCAGCACCCGGAGCACTGAGCACACAGAACCCTGAGTACTGAGCACCGAGCACCCCGAGCACTGAGCACCCAGCACCCTGAGCACTGAGCACCCAGCACCCCGAGCACTGAGCACCCAGCACCCGGAGCACTGAGCACCCAGCACCCCGAGCAATGAGCACCCAGCACCCTGAGTACTGAGCACCCAGCACCCCGAGTACTGAGCACCCAGCAACCTGAGCACCGAGCACCCAGCACCCCGAGCACTGAGCACCCAGCACCCTGAGCACTGAGCACCCAGCACCCCGAGTACTGAGCACTGAGCACCCCGAGTACTGAGTACCCAGCACCCCGAGCACTGAGCACCGAGCACCCCGAGCACTGAGCACCCAGCACCCCGAGCACTGAGCACCCAGCACCCTGAGCACTGAGCACCCAGCACCCCGAGCACTGAGCACCCAGCACCCGAGCACTGAGCACCCAGCATCCCGAGCACTGAGCACCCAGCACCCTGAGTACTGAGCACCCAGCACCCTGAGTACTCAGCACCCAGCACCCTGAGCACTGAGCAACCAGCACCCTGAGTACTGAGCACCCAGCACCCCAAGCACTAAGCACCCTGAGTACTGAGCACCCAGCACCCCAAGCACTGAGCACCCTGAGTACTGAGCACCCAGCACCCTGATTAATGAGCACCCAGCACCCAGAGCACTGAGCACCCAGCACCCTGAGTACTGAGCACCCAGCACCCTGAGTACTGAGCACCCAGCACCCTGAGTACTGAGCAATCAGCACCCTGAGTACTGAGCACCCTGAGTTCTGAGCACCCAGCACCGTGAGCACTGAGCACCCAGCACCTTGAGTACTGAGCACCGAGCACCCCGAGCACAGAGCAAACAGCACCCTGAGTACTGAGCACCCAGCACCCCGAGCACTGAGCACCCAGCACCCTGAGTACTGAGCACCCAGCACCGTGAGTACTGAGCACTGAGCACCCAGAGCACTGAGCACCCAAAACCCCGAGAACTGAGCACCCAGCACCCTGAGCACTTAGCACCCTGAGGACTGAGCACCCAGCACCCTGAGTACTGAGCACCCAGCACCCTGAGTACTGAGCACCCAGCATCCTGAGTACTGAGCACCCTGAGTACTGAGCACCCAGCACCCCGAGAACTGAGCACCCAGCACCCTGAGTACTGTGCAACCTGAGTACTGAGCACCCAGCAACCTGAGTACTTAGCACCCAGCACCTGAGCACTGAGCACCCAGCACCCTGAGTACTGAGCACCGAGCACTCCGAGTACTGAGCACCCAGCACCCCGAGCACTGAGCACCCAGCACCCTGAGCACTGAGCACCCAACACCCCAAGCACTGAGCACCCAGCACCCTGAGTACTGAGTACTGAGCACCCTGAGTACTGAGCACCCAGCATCCTGAGCACTGAGCACCCAGCACCCTGAGTACTGAGCACCGAGCACCCCGAGCACTGAGCACCCAGCACCCTGAGTACCGAGCACCCAGCACCAAAAGTACTGAGCACCGAGCATCCTGAGCACTGAGCACCGAGCACCCCGAGCACTGAGCACCCAGCACCCTGAGTACTGAGCACCCAGCAAAAAGAGTACTGAGCAGCGAGCACCCTGAGCACTGAGCACCCAGCACACTGAGTAATGAGCACCCAGCACCCCGAGTACTGAGCACCCAGCACCGTGAGTACTGAGCACCCAGCACCCTGAGTACTGAGCACCTAGCACGCTGAGCACTGAGCACAAAGCACGCTGAGTACTGAGCACCGAGGACCCTGAGCACTGAGCACCCAGCACCCCGAGAATGAGCACCCAGCACCCTGAGTACTGAGAACCGAGCACCCTGAGTACTGAGCACCCAGCACGCTGAGCACTGAGCACCCAGCACCCCGAGTACTGAGCACCCAGCACCCCGAGCACTGAGCACCCAGCACCACGAGAATGAGCACCCAGCACCCTGAGTACTGAGCACCCAGCACCCTGAGCACTGAGCACCCAGCACCCTGAGTACTGAGCACCCAGCACACCGAGCACTGAGCACACAGCACCCTGAGTACTGAGGACCCAGCACCCTGAGTACTGAGCAACCTGAGCACTGAGCACCCAGCACCCTGAGTACTGAGCACCCTGATGACTGAGCACCGATCACCCTGAGCACTGAGCACCCAGCACCCTGAGTACTGAGCACCCAGCATCCTGAGCACTGAGCACCCAGCACCCTGAGTACTGAGCACCGAGCACCCCGAGCACTGAGCACCCAGCACCCTAAGTACCGAGCACCCAGCACCAAAAGTCCTGAGCACCGAGCATCCTGAGCACTGAGCACCGAGCACCCCGAGCACTGAGCACCCAGCACCCTGAGTACTGAGCACCCAGCAAAAAGAGTACTGAGCAGCGAGCACCCTGAGCACTGAGCACCCGGCACACTGAGTAATGAGCACCCAGCACCCCGAGTACTGAGCACCCAGCACCGTGAGTACTGAGCACCCAGCACCCTGAGTACTGAGCACCCTGAGTACTGAGCACCGATCACCCTGAGCACTGAGCACCCAACACCCTGAGTACTGAGCACCCAACGTACTGAGCACCGAGCACACTGAGCACTGAGCACCCAGCACACTGAGTACTGAGCACCGAGCACCCTGAGCACTGAGCACCCAGAACCCTGAGTACTGAGCACCGAGCACCCCGAGCACTGAGCACCCAGGGCCCCGAGCACTGAGCACCCAGCACCCCGAGCACTGAGCACCCAGCACCCGTAACACTGAGGACCCAGCACCCCGAGCAATGAGCACCCAGCACCCTGAGTACTGAGCACCCAGGACCCTGAGTACTGAGCACTGAGCACCCCGAGTACTGAGCACCAACCACCCCGAGCACTGAGCACCGAGCACACCGAGCACTGAGCACCCAGCATCCCGAGCACTGAGCACCCAGCACCCTGAGCACTGAGCACCCATCACCCCGAGCACTGAGCACCCAGCAACCCGAGCACTGAGCACCCAGCAACCCGAGCACTGAGCACCCAGCACACCGAGCACTGAGCACCCAGCACCCTGAGTACTGAGCACCCAGCACCCTGAGTACTCAGCACCCAGCACCCTGAGCACTGAGCAACCAGCACCCTGAGTACTGAGCACCCTGCACCCCAAGCACTGAGCACCGTGAGAACTGAGCACCCAGCACCCCAAGCACCGAGCACCCTGAGTACTGAGCACCCAGCACCCTGAGTACTGAGCACCCAGTGTACTGAGCACCGAGCACCCAGCACCCTGAGTACTGAGCACCCAGCACCCTGAGCACTGAGCACCCAGCACCCTTAGTACTGAGCACCGAGCACCCTGAGTACTGAGCACCAAGCACCGCGAGCACTTAACACCCAGCACCCCGAACACTGAGCACCCAGCACACCGAGCTCTCAGCACCCAGCACCACGTGCACTGAGCACCCAGCACACGGAGCACTGAGCACCCAGCACCCCGAGCACCGAGCACCATGAGTACTAAGAACCGAGCACCCTGAGCACTGAGCACCCAGCACCCTGAGCACTGAGCACCCAGCACCCTGAGTACTGAGCACCTAGCACCCCGTGCACTGAGCACCCAGCACCCTGAGTACTGAGCACCCAGCACCCTGAGCACTGAGCACCGAGCACCCTGAGCACTGAGCACCCAGCACCCTGAGGACTGAGTACCCAGCATCCCGAGCACTGAGCACCCAGCACCCTGAGCACTGAGCACCCTGAGTACTGAGCACTGAGCACCCTGAGTACTGAGCACCCAGCACCCTGAGTATTGAGCACCCAGCAACCTGAGCACTGAGCACCGAGCACCCTGAGCACTGAGCACCTAGCACCCTGAGCACTGAGCAGCCAGCACCCTGAGAACTGAGAACCCAGCACCCTGAGTACTGAGCACCCTGAGTACTGAGCACACAGCACCGTGAGCACTGAGCACCCAGCACCCCGAGCACTGAGCACCCAGCACCCTGAGCACTGAGCACCCTGAGTACAGAGCACTGAGCACCCTGAGTACTGAGCACTGAGCACCCTGAGTACTGAGCACCCAGCACCCTGAGTACTGAGCACCCAGCACCCTGAGCACTGAGCACCAAGCACCCCGAGCACTGAGCACCCAGCACCCTGAGTACTGAGCACACAGCACCGTGAGAACTGAGCACCCAGCACCCCGAGCACTGAGCACCCAGCACCCTGAGCACTGAGCACCCTGAGTACTGAGCACTGAGCACCCTGAGTACTGAGCACTAAGCACCCTGAGTACTGAGCACCCAGCACCCTGAGTACTGAGAACCCAGCACCCTGAGCAATGAGCACCCTGAGTACTGAGCACCCAGCACCCTGAGTACTAAGCACCGAGCACCCTGAGTACTGAGCACCCAGTACCCTGAGCACTGAGCACCCAGCACCCGGAGCACTGAGCACACAGAACCCTGAGTACTGAGCACCGAGCACCCCGAGCACTGAGCACCCAGCACCCTGAGCACTGAGCACCCAGCACCCCGAGCACTGAGCACCCAGCACCCGGAGCACTGAGCACCCAGCACCCCGAGCAATGAGCACCCAGCACCCTGAGTACTGAGCACCCAGCACCCCGAGTACTGAGCACCTAGCACCCCGTGCACTGAGCACCCAGCACCCTGAGTACTGAGCACCCAGCACCCTGAGCACTGAGCACCCAGCACCCTTAGTACTGAGCACCGAGCACCCTGAGTACTGAGCACCAAGCACCGCGAGCACTTAACACCCAGCACCCCGAACACTGAGCACCCAGCACACCGAGCACTCAGCACCCAGCACCACGTGCACTGAGCACCCAGCACACGGAGCACTGAGCACCCAGCACCCCGAGCACCGAGCACCATGAGTACTAAGAACCGAGCACCCTGAGCACTGAGCACCCAGCACCCTGAGCACTGAGCACCCAGCACCCTGAGTACTGAGCACCTAGCACCCCGTGCACTGAGCACCCAGCACCCTGAGTACTGAGCACCCAGCACCCTGAGCACTGAGCACCGAGCACCCTGAGCACTGAGCACCCAGCACCCTGAGGACTGAGTACCCAGCATCCCGAGCACTGAGCACCCAGCACCCTGAGCACTGAGCACCCTGAGTACTGAGCACTGAGCACCCTGAGTACTGAGCACCCAGCACCCTGAGTATTGAGCACCCAGCAACCTGAGCACTGAGCACCGAGCACCCTGAGCACTGAGCACCCAGCACCCTGAGCACTGAGCAGCCAGCACCCTGAGAACTGAGAACCCAGCACCCTGAGTACTGAGCACCCTGAGTACTGAGCACACAGCACCGTGAGCACTGAGCACCCAGCACCCCGAGCACTGAGCACCCAGCACCCTGAGCACTGAGCACCCTGAGTACAGAGCACTGAGCACCCTGAGTACTGAGCACTGAGCACCCTGAGTACTGAGCACCCAGCACCCTGAGTACTGAGCACCCAGCACCCTGAGCACTGAGCACCAAGCACCCCGAGCACTGAGCACCCAGCACCCTGAGTACTGAGCACACAGCACCGTGAGAACTGAGCACCCAGCACCCCGAGCACTGAGCACCCAGCACGCTGAGCACTGAGCACCCTGAGTACTGAGCACTGAGCACCCTGAGTACTGAGCACTAAGCACCCTGAGTACTGAGCACCCAGCACCCTGAGTACTGAGAACCCAGCACCCTGAGCAATGAGCACCCTGAGTACTGAGCACCCAGCACCCTGAGTACTAAGCACCGAGCACCCTGAGTACTGAGCACCCAGTACCCTGAGCACTGAGCACCCAGCACCCGGAGCACTGAGCACACAGAACCCTGAGTACTGAGCACCGAGCACCCCGAGCACTGAGCACCCAGCACCCTGAGCACTGAGCACCCAGCACCCCGAGCACTGAGCACCCAGCACCCGGAGCACTGAGCACCCAGCACCCCGAGCAATGAGCACCCAGCACCCTGAGTACTGAGCACCCAGCACCCCGAGTACTGAGCACCCAGCAACCTGAGCACCGAGCACCCAGCACCCCGAGCACTGAGCACCCAGCACCCTGAGCACTGAGCACCCAGCACCCTGAGTACTGAGCACTGAGCACCCCGAGTACTGAGTACCCAGCAGCCCGAACACTGAGCACCGAGCACCCCGAGCACTGAGCACCCAGCACCCCGAGCACTGAGCACCCAGCACCCTGAGCACTGAGCACCCAGCACCCCGAGCACTGAGCACCCAGCACCCGAGCACTGAGCACCCAGCATCCCGAGCACTGAGCACCCAGCACCCTGAGTACTGAGCACCCAGCACCCTGAGTACTCAGCACCCAGCACCCTGAGCACTGAGCAACCAGCACCCTGAGTACTGAGCACCCAGCACCCCAAGCACTAAGCAACCTGAGTACTGAGCACCCAGCACCCCAAGCACTGAGCACCCTGAGTACTGAGCACCCAGCACCCTGATTAATGAGCACCCAGCACCCCGAGCACTGAGCACCCAGCACCCTGAGTACTGAGCACCCAGCACCCTGAGTACTGAGCACCCAGCACCCTGAGTACTGAGCACTCAGCACCCTGAGTACTGAGCACCCTGAGTTCTGAGCACCCAGCACCGTGAGCACTGAGCACCCAGCACCTTGAGTACTGAGCACCGAGCACCCCGAGCACTGAGCAAACAGCACCCTGAGTACTGAGCACCCAGCACCCCGAGCACTGAGCACCCAGCACCCTGAGTACTGAGCACCCAGCACCGTGAGTACTGATCACTGAGCACCCAGAGCACTGAGCACCCAAAACCCCGAGAACTGAGCACCCAGCACCCTGAGTACTGAGCACCCAGCACCCTGAGTACTGAGCACTCAGCACCCTGAGTACTGAGCACCGAGCTCCCCGAGCACTGAGCACCCAGCACCCTGAGCACTTAGCACCCTGAGGACTGAGCACCCAGCACCCTGAGTACTGAGCACCCAGCACCCTGAGTACTGAGCACCCAGCATCCTGAGTACTGAGCACCCTGAGTACTGAGCACCCAGCACCCTGAGAACTGAGCACCCAGCACCCTGAGTACTGTGCAACCTGAGTACTGAGCACCCAGCAACCTGAGTACTTAGCACCCAGCACCTGAGCACTGAGCACCCAGCACCCTGAGTACTGAGCACCGAGCACTCCGAGTACTGAGCACCCAGCACCCCGAGCACTGAGCACCCAGCACCCTGAGCACTGAGCACCCAACACCCCAAGCACTGAGCACCCAGCACCCTGAGTACTGAGTACTGAGCACCCTGAGTACTGAGCACCCAGCATCCTGAGCACTGAGCACCCAGCACCCTGAGTACTGAGCACCGAGCACCCCGAGCACTGAGCACCCAGCACCCTGAGTACCGAGCACCCAGCACCAAAAGTACTGAGCACCGAGCATCCTGAGCACTGAGCACCGAGCACCCCGAGCACTGAGCACCCAGCACCCTGAGTACTGAGCACCCAGCAAAAAGAGTACTGAGCAGCGAGCACCCTGAGCACTGAGCACCCAGCACACTGAGTAATGAGCACCCAGCACCCCGAGTACTGAGCACCCAGCACCGTGAGTACTGAGCACCCAGCACCCTGAGTACTGAGCACCTAGCACGCTGAGCACTGAGCACAAAGCACGCTGAGTACTGAGCACCCTGAGTACTGAGCACCGAGGACCCTGAGCACTGAGCACCCAGCACCCCGAGAATGAGCACCCAGCACCCTGAGTACTGAGAACCGAGCACCCTGAGTACTGAGCACCCAGCACGCTGAGCACTGAGCACCCAGCACCCCGAGTACTGAGCACCCAGCACCCCGAGCACTGAGCACCCCGCACCACGAGAATGAGCACCCAGCACCCTGAGTACTGAGCACCCAGCACCCTGAGCACTGAGCACCCAGCACCCTGAGTACTGAGCACCCAGCACCCCGAGCACTGAGCACACAGCACCCTGAGTACTGAGGACCCAGCACCCTGAGTACTGAGCAACCTGAGCACTGAGCACCCAGCACCCTGAGTACTGAGCACCCTGATGACTGAGCACCGATCACCCTGAGCACTGAGCACCCAGCACCCTGAGTACTGAGCACCCAGCATCCTGAGCACTGAGCACCCAGCACCCTGAGTACTGAGCACCGAGCACCCCGAGCACTGAGCACCCAGCACCCTAAGTACCGAGCACCCAGCACCAAAAGTCCTGAGCACCGAGCATCCTGAGCACTGAGCACCGAGCACCCCGAGCACTGAGCACCCAGCACCCTGAGTACTGAGCACCCAGCAAAAAGAGTACTGAGCAGCGAGCACCCTGAGCACTGAGCACCCAGCACACTGAGTAATGAGCACCCAGCACCCCGAGTACTGAGCACCCAGCACCGTGAGTACTGAGCACCCAGCACCCTGAGTACTGAGCACCCTGAGTACTGAGCACCGATCACCCTGAGCACTGAGCACCCAACACCCTGAGTACTGAGCACCCAACGTACTGAGCACCGAGCACACTGAGCACTGAGCACCCAGCACCCTGAGTACTGAGCACCGAGCACCCTGAGCACTGAGCACCCAGAACCCTGAGTACTGAGCACCGAGCACCCCGAGCACTGAGCACCCAGGGCCCCGAGCACTGAGCACCCAGCACCCCGAGCACTGAGCACCCAGCACCCGTAACACTGAGGACCCAGCACCCCGAGCAATGAGCACCCAGCACCCTGAGTACTGAGCACCCAGCACCCTGAGTACTGAGCACTGAGCACCCCGAGTACTGAGCACCCACCACCCCGAGCACTGAGCACCGAGCACACCGAGCACTGAGCACCCACCACCCCGAGCACTGAGCACCCAGCACCCTGAGTACTAAGCACCGAGCACCCTGAGTACTGAGCACCCAGTACCCTGAGCACTGAGCACCCAGCACCCGGAGCACTGAGCACACAGAACCCTGAGTACTGAGCACCGAGCACCCCGAGCACTGAGCACCCAGCACCCTGAGCACTGAGCACCCAGCACCCTGAGTACTGAGCACTGAGCACCCCGAGTACTGAGTACCCAGCACCCCGAGCACTGAGCACCGAGCACCCCGAGCACTGAGCACCCAGCACCCCGAGCACTGAGCACCCAGCACCCTGAGCACTGAGCACCCAGCACCCCGAGCACTGAGCACCCAGCACCCGAGCACTGAGCACCCAGCATCCCGAGCACTGAGCACCCAGCACCCTGAGTACTGAGCACCCAGCACCCTGAGTACTCAGCACCCAGCACCCTGAGCACTGAGCAACCAGCACCCTGAGTACTGAGCACCCAGCACCCCAAGCACTAAGCACCCTGAGTACTGAGCACCCAGCACCCCAAGCACTGAGCACCCTGAGTACTGAGCACCCAGCACCCTGATTAATGAGTACCCAGCACCCCGAGCACTGAGCACCCAGCACCCTGAGTACTGAGCACCCAGCACCCTGAGTACTGAGCACCCAGCACCCTGAGTACTGAGCACTCAGCACCCTGAGTACTGAGCACCCTGAGTTCTGAGCACCCAGCACCGTGAGCACTGAGCACCCAGCACCTTGAGTACCGAGCACCGAGCACCCCGAGCACTGAGCAAACAGCACCCTGAGTACTGAGCACCCAGCACCCCGAGCACTGAGCACCCAGCACCCTGAGTACTGAGCACCCAGCACCGTGAGTACTGAGCACTGAGCACCCAGACCACTGAGCACCCAAAACCCCGAGAACTGAGCACCCAGCACCCTGAGTACTGAGCACCCAGCACCCTGAGTACTGAGCACTCAGCACCCTGAGTACTGAGCACCGAGCTCCCCGAGCACTGAGCACCCAGCACCCTGAGCACTTAGCACCCTGAGGACTGAGCACCCAGCACCCTGAGTACTGAGCACCCAGCACCCTGAGTACTGAGCACCCAGCATCCTGAGTACTGAGCACCCTGAGTACTGAGCACCCAGCACCCCGAGAACTGAGCACCCAGCACCCTGAGTACTGTGCAACCTGAGTACTGAGCACCCAGCAACCTGAGTACTTAGCACCCAGCACCTGAGCACTGAGCACCCAGCACCCTGAGTACTGAGCACCGAGCACTCCGAGTACTGAGCACCCAGCACCCCGAGCACTGAGCACCCAGCACCCTGAGCACTGAGCACCCAACACCCCAAGCACTGAGCACCCAGCACCCTGAGTACTGAGTACTGAGCACCCTGAGTACTGAGCACCCAGCATCCTGAGCACTGAGCACCCAGCACCCTGAGTACTGAGCACCGAGCACCCCGAGCACTGAGCACCCAGCACCCTGAGTACCGAGCACCCAGCACCAAAAGTACTGAGCACCGAGCATCCTGAGCACTGAGCACCGAGCACCCCGAGCACTGAGCACCCAGCACCCTGAGTACTGAGCACCCAGCAAAAAGAGTACTGAGCAGCGAGCACCCTGAGCACTGAGCACCCAGCACACTGAGTAATGAGCACCCAGCACCCCGAGTACTGAGCACCCAACACCGTGAGTACTGAGCACCCAGCACCCTGAGTACTGAGCACCTAGCACGCTGAGCACTGAGCACAAAGCACGCTGAGTACTGAGCACCCTGAGTACTGAGCACCGAGGACCCTGAGCACTGAGCACCCAGCACCCCGAGAATGAGCACCCAGCACCCTGAGTACTGAGAACCGAGCACCCTGAGTACTGAGCACCCAGCACGCTGAGCACTGAGCACCCAGCACCCCGAGTACTGAGCACCCAGCACCCCGAGCACTGAGCACCCAGCACCACGAGAATGAGCACCCAGCACCCTGAGTACTGAGCACCCAGCACCCTGAGCACTGAGCACCCAGCACCCTGAGTACTGAGCACCCAGCACCCCGAGCACTGAGCACACAGCACCCTGAGTACTGAGGAACCAGCACCCTGAGTACTGAGCAACCTGAGCACTGAGCACCCAGCACCCTGAGTACTGAGCACCCTGATGACTGAGCACCGATCACCCTGAGCACTGAGCACCCAGCACCCTGAGTACTGAGCACCCAGCATCCTGAGCACTGAGCACCCAGCACCCTGAGTACTGAGCACCGAGCACCCCGAGCACTGAGCACCCAGCACCCTAAGTACCGAGCACCCAGCACCAAAAGTCCTGAGCACCGAGCATCCTGAGCACTGAGCACCGAGCACCCCGAGCACTGAGCACCCAGCACCCTGAGTACTGAGCACCCAGCAAAAAGCGTACTGAGCAGCGAGCACCCTGAGCACTGAGCACCCAGCACACTGAGTAATGAGCACCCAGCACCATGAGTACTGAGCACCCAGCACCGTGAGTACTGAGCACCCAGCACCCTGAGTACTGAGCACCCTGAGTACTGAGCACCGATCACCCTGAGCACTGAGCACCCAACACCCTGAGTACTGAGCACCCAACGTACTGAGCACCGAGCACACTGAGCACTGAGCACCCAGCACCCTGAGTACTGAGCACCGAGCACCCTGAGCACTGAGCACCCAGAACCCTGAGTACTGAGCACCGAGCACCCCGAGCACTGAGCACCCAGGGCCCCGAGCACTGAGCACCCAGCACCCCGAGCACTGAGCACCCAGCACCCGTAACACTGAGGACCCAGCACCCCGAGCAATGAGCACCCAGCACCCTGAGTACTGAGCACCCAGCACCCTGAGTACTGAGCACTGAGCACCCCGAGTACTGAGCACCCACCACCCCGAGCACTGAGCACCGAGCACACCGAGCACTGAGCACCCAGCATCCCGAGCACTGAGCACCCAGCACCCTGAGCACTGAGCACCCAGCACCCCGAGCACTGAGCACCCAGCAACCCGAGCACTGAGCACCCAGCAACCCGAGCACTGAGCACCCAGCACACCGAGCACTGAGCACCCAGCACCCTGAGTACTGAGCACCCAGCACCCTGAGTACTCAGCACCCAGCACTCTGAGCACTGAGCAACCAGCACCCTGAGTACTGAGCACCCTGCACCCCAAGCACTGAGCACCCTGAGAACTGAGCACCCAGCACCCCAAGCACCGAGCACCCTGAGTACTGAGCACCCAGCACCCTGAGTACTGAGCACCCAGTGTACTGAGCACCGAGCACCCAGCACCCTGAGTACTGAGCACCCAGCACCCTGAGCACTGAGCACCCAGCACCCTTAGTACTGAGCACCGAGCACCCTGAGTACTGAGCACCAAGCACCCCGAGCACTGAACACCCAGCACCCCGAGCACTGAGCACCCAGCACACCGAGCACTCAACACCCAGCACCACGTGCACTGAGCACCCAGCACACGGAGCACTGAGCACCCAGCACCCCGAGCACCGAGCACCATGAGTACTAAGAACCGAGCACCCTGAGCACTGAGCACCCAGCACCCTGAGCACTGAGCACCCAGCACCCTGAGTACTGAGCCCCTAGCACCCCGTGCACTGAGCACCCAGCACCCTGAGTACTGAGCACCCAGCACCCTGAGCACTGAGCACCGAGCACCCTGAGCACTGAGCACCCAGCACCCTGAGGACTGAGTACCCAGCATCCCGAGCACTGAGCACCCAGCACCCTGAGCACTGAGCACCCTGAGTACTGAGCACTGAGCACCCTGAGTACTGAGCACCCAGCACCCTGAGTATTGAGCACCCAGCAACCTGAGCACTGAGCACCGAGCACCCTGAGCACTGAGCACCCAGCACCCTGAGCACTGAGCAGCCAGCACCCTGAGAACTGAGCACCCTGCACCCTGAGTACTGAGCACCCTGAGTACTGAGCACACAGCACCGTGAGCACTGAGCACCCAGCACCCCGAGCACTGAGCACCCAGCACCCTGAGCACTGAGCACCCTGAGTACAGAGCACTGAGCACCCTGAGTACTGAGCACCCTGAGTTCTGAGCACCCAGCACCGTGAGCACTGAGCACCCAGCACCTTGAGTACTGAGCACCGAGCACCCCGAGCACTGAGCAAACAGCACCCTGACTACTGAGCACCCAGCACCCCGAGCACTGAGCACCCAGCACCCAGAGCACTGAGCACCCAAAACCCCGAGAACTGAGCACCCAGCACCCAGAGCACTGAGCACCCAGCACCCTGAGTACTGAGCACTCAGCACCCTGAGTACTGAGCACCCTGAGTACTGAGCACCCAGCACCCCGAGCACTGAGCACCCAGCACCCTGAGAACTGAGCACCCAGCACCCTGAGTACTGAGCACCCAGCACCCTGAGTACTGAGCACCCAGCACCCTGAGCACTTAGCACCCTGAGGACTGAGCACCCAGCACCCTGAGTACTGAGCACCCAGCACCCTGAGCACTGAGCACCCAGCACCCCGAGCACTGAGCACCCAGCACCCTGAGCACTGAGCACCCTGAGTACTGAGCACTGAGCACCCTGAGTACTGAGCACTAAGCACCCTGAGTACTGAGCACCCAGCACCCTGAGTACTGAGAACCCAGCACCCTGAGCAATGAGCACCCTGAGTACTGAGCATCCAGCACCCTGAGGACTAAGCACCGAGCACCCTGAGTACTGAGCACCCAGTACCCTGAGCACTGAGCACCCAGCACCCGGAGCACTGAGCATACAGAACCCTGAGTACTGAGCACCGAGCACCCCGAGCACTGAGCACCCAGCACCCTGAGCACTGAGCACCCAGCACCCCGAGCACTGAGCACCCAGCACCCGGAGCACTGAGCACCCAGCACCCCGAGCAATGAGCACCCAGCACCCTGAGTACTGAGCACCCAGCACCCCGAGTACTGAGCACCCAGCAACCTGAGCACCGAGCACCCAGCACCCCGAGCACTGAGCACCCAGCACCCTGAGCACTGAGCACCCAGCACCCTGAGTACTGAGCACTGAGCACCCCGAGTACTGAGTACCCAGCACCCCGAGCACTGAGCACCGAGTACCCCGAGCACTGCGCACCCAGCACCCCGAGCACTGAGCACCCAGCACCCCAAGCACTGAGCACCCTGAGTACTGAGCACCCAGCACCCTGAGTACTGAGCACCCTGAGTACTGAGCACCCAGCACCCTGATTAATGAGCACCCAGCACCCAGAGCACTGAGCACCCAGCACCCTGAGTACTGAGCACCCAGCACCCTGAGTACTGAGCACCCAGCACCCTGAGTACTGAGCACTCAGCACCCTGAGTACTGAGCACCCTGAGTTCTGAGCACCCAGCACCGTGAGCACTGAGCACCCAGCACCTTGAGTACTGAGCACCGAGCACCCCGAGCACTGAGCAAACAGCACCCTGACTACTGAGCACCCAGCACCCCGAGCACTGAGCACCCAGCACCCAGAGCACTGAGCACCCAAAACCCCGAGAACTGAGCACCCAGCACCCTGAGTACTGAGCACCCAGCACCCTGAGTACTGAGCACTGAGCACCCAGAGCACTGAGCACCCAAAACCCCGAGAACTGAGCACCCAGCACCCTGAGTACTGAGCACCCAGCACCCTGAGTACTGAGCACCCAGCACCCTGAGCACTTAGCACCCTGAGGACTGAGCACCCAGCACCCTGAGTACTGAGCACCCAGCACCCTGAGTACTGAGCACCCAGCATCCTGAGTACTGAGCACCCTGAGTACTGAGCACCCAGCACCCCGAGAACTGAGCACCCAGCACCCTGAGTACTGTGCAACCTGAGTACTGAGCACCCAGCAACCTGAGTACTTTGCACCCAGCACCTGAGCACTGAGCACCCAGCACCCTGAGTACTGAGCACCGAGCACTCCGAGTACTGAGCACCCAGCACCCCGAGCACTGAGCACCCAGCACCCTGAGCACTGAGCACCCAACACCCCAAGCACTGAGCACCCAGCACCCTGAGTACTGAGTACTGAGCACCCTGAGTACTGAGCACCCAGCATCCTGAGCACTGAGCACCCAGCACCCTGAGTACTGAGCACCGAGCACCCCGAGCACTGAGCACCCAGCACCCTGAGTACCGAGCACCCAGCACCAAAAGTACTGAGCACCGAGCATCCTGAGCACTGAGCACCGAGCACCCCGAGCACTGAGCACCCAGCACCCTGAGTACTGAGCACCCAGCAAAAAGAGTACTGAGCAGCGAGCACCCTGAGCACTGAGCACCCAGCACACTGAGTAATGAGCACCCAGCACCCCGAGTACTGAGCACCCAGCACCGTGAGTACTGAGCACCCAGCACCCTGAGTACTGAGCACCTAGCACCCTGAGCACTGAGCACAAAGCACGCTGAGTACTGAGCACCCTGAGTACTGAGCACCGAGGACCCTGAGCACTGTGCACCCAGCACCCCGAGAATGAGCACCCAGCACCCTGAATACTGAGAACCGAGCACCCTGAGTACTGAGCACCCAGCACGCTGAGCACTGAGCACCCAGCACCCCGAGTACTGAGCACCCAGCACCCCGAGCACTGAGCACCCAGCACACGAGAATGAGCACACAGCACCCTGAGTACTGAGCACCCAGCACCCTGAGCACTGAGCACCCAGCACCCTGAGTACTGAGCACCCAGCACCCCGAGCACTGAGCACACAGCACCCTGAGTACTGAGGACCCAGCACCCTGAGTACTGAGCAACCTGAGCACTGAGCACCCAGCACCCTGAGTACTGAGCACCCTGAGGACTGAGCACCGATCACCCTGAGCACTGAGCACCCAGCACCCTGAGTACTGAGCACCCAGCATTCTGAGCACTGAGCACCCAGCACCCTGAGTACTGAGCACCGAGCACCCCGAGCACTGAGCACCCAGCACCCTGAGTACCGAGCACCCAGCACCAAAAGTACTGAGCGCCGAGCATCCTGAGCACTGAGCACCGAGCACCCCGAGCACTGAGCACCCAGCACCCTGAGTACTGAGCACCCAGCAAAAAGAGTACTGAGCAGCGAGCACCCTGAGCACTGAGCACCCAGCACACTGAGTACTGAGCACCCAGCACCCTGAGCACTGAGAACAAAGCACGCTGAGTACTGAGCACCCTGAGTACTGAGCACCGAGGACCCTGAGCACTGAGCACCCAGCACCCCGAGAATGAGCACCCAGCACCCTGAGCACCCTGCACCCCAAGCACTGAGCACCCTGAGAACTGAGCACCCAGCACCCCAAGCACCGAGCACCCTGAGTACTGAGCACCCAGCACCCTGAGTACTGAGCACCCAGTGTACTGAGCACCGAGCACCCAGCACCCTGAGTACTGAGCACCCAGCACCCTGAGCACTGAGCACCCAGCACCCTGAGTACTGAGCACCCATCACCCTGAGTACTGAGCACCCAGCACCCCGAGCACTGAGCACCCAGCACCCCGAGCACTGAGCACCCAGCACACCGAGCACTCAGCACCCAGCACCCCGTGCACTGAGCACCCAGCACACAGAGCACTGAGCACCCAGCACCCCGAGCACCGAGCACCATGAGTACTAAGAACCGAGCACCCTGAGCACTGAGCACCCAGCACCCTGAGCACTGAGCACCCAGCACCCTGAGTACTGAGCCCCTAGCACCCCGTGCACTGAGCACCCAGCACCCTGAGTTCTGAGCACCCAGCACCCTGAGCACTGACCACCGAGCACCCTGAGCACTGAGCACCCAGCACCCTGAGGACTGAGTACCCAGCACCCCGAGCACTGAGCACCCAGCACCCTGAGCACTGAGCACCCTGAGTACTGAGCACTGAGCACCCTGAGTACTGAGCGCCCAGCACCCTGTGTATTGAGCACCCAGCAACCTGAGCACTGAGCACCGAGCACCCTGAGCACTGAGCACCCAGCACCCTGAGCACTGAGCAGCCAGCACCCTGAGCACTGAGCACCCAGCACCCTGAGTACTGAGCACCCAGAGTACTGAGCAAACAGCACCGTGAGCACTGAGCACCCAGCACCCCGAGCACTGAGCACCCAGCACCCTGAGCACTGAGCACCCTGAGTACTGAGCACTGAGCACCCTGAGTACTGAGCATTGAGCACCCTGAGTACTGAGCACCCAGCACCCTGAGTACTGAGAACCCAGCACCCTGAGCAATGAGCACCCTGAGTACTGAGCACCCAGCACCCTGAGCACTGAGCACCGAGCACCCCGAGCACTGAGCACCCAGCACCCTGAGTACTGAGCACACAGCACCGTGAGCACTGAGCACCCAGCACCCCGAGCACTGAGCACCCAGCACCCTGAGCACTGAGCACCCTGAGTACTGAGCCCTGAGCACCCTGAGTACTGAGCACTGAGCACCCTGAGTACTGAGCACCCAGCACCCTGAGTACTGAGAACCCAGCACCCTGAGCAATGAGCACCCTGAGTACTGAGCACCCAGCACCCTGAGTACTAAGCACCGAGCACCCTGAGTACTGAGCACCCAGTACCCTGAGCACTGAACACACAGCACCCTGAGTACTGAGCACCCCGAGCACTCAGCACCCAGCACCCTGAGCACTGAGGAGCCAGCACACTGAGTACTGAGCACCCAGCACACTGAGCACTGAGCACCCAGCACCCTGAGTACTGAGCACCCAGCACCCTGCGCACTGAGCACCCAGCACCCTGAGTACTGTGCACTGAGCACCCAGCACCCCGAGCACTGAGCACTCAGCACCCTGTGTACTGAGCACTGAGTACCCAGCACCCTGAGTACTGAGCACCCAGCATCCTGAGTACTGAGCACCCTGAGTACTGAGCACCCAGCACCCCGAGCACTGAGCACCCAGCACCCTGAGTACTGTGCAACCTGAGTACTGAACACCCAGCACCCTGAGCACTGAGCACCCAGCACCCTGAGTACTGAGCACCGAGCACTCCGAGTACTGAGCACCCAGCACCCCGAGCACTGAGCACCCAGCACCCTGAGCACTGAGCACCCAGCACCCCAAGCACTGAGCACCCAGCACCCTGAGTACTGAGTACTGAGCACCCTGAGTACTGAGCACCCAGCATCCTGTGCACTGAGCACCCAGCACCCTGAGTACTGAGCACCGAGCACTCCGAGTACTGAGCACCCAGCACCCCGAGCACTGAGCACCCAGCACCCTGAGCACTGAGCACCCAGCACCCCAAGCACTGAGCACCCAGCACCCTGAGTACTGAGTACTGAGCACCCTGAGTACTGAGCACCCAGCATCCTGAGCACTGAGCACCCAGCACCCTGAGTACTGAGCACCGAGAACCCCGAGCACTGAGCACCCAGCACCCTGAGTACTGAGCACCCAGCTAAAAGAGTACTGAGCAGCGAGCACCCTGAGCACTGAGCACCCAGCACCCTGAGTAATGAGCACAAAGCACCCCGAGTACTGAGCACCCAGCACCGTGAGTACTGAGCACCCAGCACCCTGAGCACTGAGCACAAAGCACGCTGAGTACTGAGCACCCTGAGTACTGAGCACCGAGGACCCTGAGCACTGAGAACCCAGCACCCTGAGCACTGAGCACCCAGCACCCCGAGAATGAGCACCCAGCACCCTGAGTACTGAGAACCGAGCACCCTCAGTACTGAGCACCCAGCACGCTGAGCACTGAGCACCCAGCACCCCGAGTACTGAGCACCCAGCACCCCGAGCACTGAGCACCCAGCACCACGAGAATCAGCACCCAGCACCCAGAGCACTGAGCACCCTGAATACTGAGCACCCAGCACCCTGAGTACTGTGCACTAAGCACCCAGAGCGCTGAGCACCCAGGACCCCGAGCACTGAGTACTGAGCACCCAGCACCCTGAGTACTGAGCACCGAGCTCCCCGAGCACTGAGCACCCTGAGTACTGAGCACCCAGCACCCTGAGTACTGAGCACCCAGCACCCTGAGCACTGAGCACCCAGCACCCTGAGTACTGAGCACCCAGCACCCTGAGCACTGAGCACACAGCACCCTGAGTACTGATTACCCAGCACCCTGAGTACTGAGCAACCTGAGCACTGAGCACCCAGCACCCTGAGTACTGAGCACCCTGAGGACTGAGCACCGATCACCCTGAGCACTGAGCACCCAGCACCCTGAGTACTGAGCACCCAGCATCCTGAGCACTGAGCACCCAGCACCCTGAGTACTGAGCAGAGAGCACCCTGATCACTGAGCACCCAGCACCCTGAGTACTGAGCACCCAGCACCCTGAGTATTGAGCACCGAGCACCCCGAGTACTGAGCACCCAGCACCCTGAGCACTCAGCACCCAGCACCCCGAGCACTGAGCACCCAGCACCCTGAGTACTGAGCTCCCAGCACCCCGAGCCCTGAGCACCCAGCACCCTGAGTACTGAGCACCCTGAGTACTGAGCACCGATCACCCTGAGCACTGAGCACCCAACACCCTGAGTACTGAGCACCCAACGTACTGAGCACCGAGCACACTGAATACTGAGCACCCAGCACCCTGAGTACTGAGCACCGAGCACCCTGAGCACTGAGCACCCAGAACCCTGAGTACTGAGCACCGAGCACCCCGAGCACTGAGCACCCAGGGCCCCGAGCACTGAGCACCCAGCACCCCGAGCACTGAGCACCCAGCACCCGTAACACTGAGGACCCAGCACCCCGAGCAATGAGCACCCAGCACCCTGAGTACTGAGCACCCAGCACCCTGAGTACTGAGCACCCTGAGGACTGAGCACCGATCACCCTGAGCAGTGAGCACCCAGCACCCTGAGTACTAAGCACCCAGCATCCTGAGCACTGAGCACCCAGCACCCTGAGTACTGAGCAGAGAGCACCCTGATCACTGAGCACCCAGCACCCTGAGTACTGAGCACCCAGCACCCTGAGTACTGAGCACCGAGCACCCCGAGTACTGAGCACCCAGCACCCTGAGCACTCAGCACCCAGCACCCCGAGCACTGAGCACCCAGCACCCTGAGTACTGAGCTCCCAGCACCCCGAGCCCTGAGCACCCAGCACCCTGAGTACTGAGCACCCTGAGTACTGAGCACCGATCACCCTGAGCACTGAGCACCCAACACCCTGAGTACTGAGCACCCAACGTACTGAGCACCGAGCACACTGAGCACTGAGCACCCAGCACCCTGAGTACTGAGCACCGAGCACCCTGAGCACTGAGCACCCAGAACCCTGAGTACTGAGCACCGAGCACCCCGAGCACTGAGCACCCAGGGCCCCGAGCACTGAGCACCCAGCACCCCGAGCACTGAGCACCCAGCACCCTGAGTACTGAGCACCCAGCACCCTGAGTACTGAGCACTGAGCACCCCGAGTACTGAGCACCCAGCACCCCGAGCACTGAGCACCCAGCACCCCGTGCACTGAGCACCCAGCACACCGAGCACTGAGCACCCAGCACCCCGAGCACCGAGCACCATGAGTACTAAGAACCGAGCACCCTGAGCACTGAGCACCCAGCACCCTGAGCACTGAGCACCCAGCACCCTGAGTACTGAGCCCCTAGCACCCCGTGCACTGAGCACCCAGCACCCTGAGTACTGAGCACCCAGCACCCTGAGCACTGAGCACCGAGCACCCTGAGCACTGAGCACCCAGCACCCTGAGGACTGAGTACCCAGCACCCCGAGCACTGAGCACCCAGCACCCTGAGCACTGAGCACTCTGAGTACTGAGCACTGAGCATCCTGAGTACTGAGCACCCAGCACCCTGTGTATTGAGCACCCAGCAACCTGAGCACTGAGCACCGAGCACCCTGAGCACTGAGCACCCAGCATCCTGAGCACTGAGCAGCCAGCACCCTGAGCACTGAGCACCTAGCACCCTGAGTACTGAGCACCCTGAGTACTGAGCACACAGCACCGTGAGCACTGAGCACCCAGCACCCCGAGCACTGAGCACCCAGCACCCCGAGCACTGAGCACCCAGCACCCTGAGTACTGAGCACACAGCACCGTGAGCACTGAGCACCCAGCACCCCGAGCACTGAGCACCCTGAGTACTGAGCACTGAGCACCCTGATTACTGAGCATTGAGCACCCTGAGTACTGAGCAGCCAGCACCCTGAGTACTGAGAACCCAGCACCCTGAGGAATGAGCACCCTGAGTACTGAGCACCCAGCACCCTGAGCACTGAGCACCGAGCACCCCGAGCACTGAGCACCCAGCACCCTGAGTACTGAGCACACAGCACCGTGAGCACTGAGCACCCAGCACCCCGAGCACTGAGCACCCAGCACCCTGAGCACTGAGCACCCTGAGTACTGAGCACTGAGCACCCTGAGTACTGAGCACTGAGCATCCTGAGTACTGAGCACCCAGCACCCTGAGTACTGAGAATCCAGCACCCTGAGCAATGAGCACCCTGAGTACTGAGCACCCAGCACCCTGAGTACTAAGCACCGAGCACCCTGAGTACTGAGCACCCAGTACCCTGAGCACTGAACACACAGCACCCTGAGTACTGAGCACCCCGAGCACTGAGCACCCAGCACCCTGAGCACTGAGGTCCCAGCACCCTGAGTACTGAGCACCCAGCACACTGAGCACTGAGCACCCAGCACCCTGAGTACTGAGCACCCAGCACCCTGCGCACTGAGCACCCAGCACCCTGAGTACTGAGCACTGAGCACCCAGCACCCCGAGCACTGAGCACTCAGCACCCTGTGTACTGAGCACTGAGTACCCAGCACCCTGAGTACTGAGCACCCAGCATCCTGAGTACTGAGCACCCTGAGTACTGAGCACCCAGCACCCCGAGCACTGAGCACCCAGCTCCCTGAGTACTGTGCAACCTGAGTACTGAGCACCCAGCACCCTGAGCAGTGAGCACCCAGCACCCTGAGTACTGAGCACCGAGCACTCCGAGTACTGAGCACCCAGCACCCCGAGCACTGAGCACCCAGCACCCTGAGCACTGAGGACCCAGCACCCCAAGCACTGAGCACCCAGCACCCTGAGTACTGAGTACTGAGCACCCTGAGTACTGAGCACCCAGCATCCTGAGCACTGAGCACCCAGCACCCTGAGTACTGAGCACCGAGCACCCCGAGCACTGAGCACCCAGCACCCTGAGTACTGAGCACCCAGCAGCAAAAGTACTGAGCACCGAGCATCCTGAGCACTGAGCACCGAGCACCCCGAGCACTGAGCACCCAGCACCCTGAGTACTGAGCACCCAGCTAAAAGAGTACTGAGCAGCGAGCACCCTGAGCACTGAGCACCCAGCACCCTGAGTAATGAGCAAAAAGCACCCCGAGTACTGAGCACCCAGCACCGTGAGTACTGAGCACCCAGCACCCTGAGTACTGAGCACCCAGCACCCTGAGCACTGAGCACAAAGCACGCTGAGTACTGAGCACCCTGAGTACTGAGCACCGAGGACCCTGAGCACTGAGAACCCAGCACCCTGAGCACTGAGCACCCAGCACCCCGAGAATGAGCACCCAGCACCCTGAGTACTGAGAACCGAGCACCCTGAGTACTGAGCACCCAGCACGCTGAGCACTGAGCACCCAGCACCCCGAGTACTGAGCACCCAGCACCCCGAGCACTGAGCACCCAGCACCACGAGAATGAGCACCCAGCACCACGAGAATGAGCACCCAGCACCCTGAGTACTGAGCACCCAGCACCCTGAGTAATGAGCATCCAGCACCCAGAGCACTGAGCACCCTGAATACTGAGCACCCCGCACCCTGAGTACTGTGCACTAAGCACCCAGAGCGCTGAGCACCCAGGACCCAGAGCACTGAGTACTGAGCACCCAGCACCCTGAGTACTGAGCACCGAGCTCCCCGAGCACTGAGCACCCTGAGTACTGAGCACCCAGCACCCTGAGTACTGAGCACCCAGCACCCTGAGCACTGAGCACCCAGCACCCTGAGTACTGAGCACCCAGCACCCCGAGCACTGAGCACACAGCACCCTGAGTACTGAGTACCCAGCACCCTGAGTACTGAGCAACCTGAGCACTGAGCACCCAGCACCCTGAGTACTGAGCACCCTGAGGACTGAGCACCGATCACCCTGAGCACTGAGCACCCAGCACCCTGAGTACTGAGCACCCAGCATCCTGAGCACTGAGCACCCAGCACCCTGAGTACTGAGCAGAGAGCACCCTGATAACTGAGCACCCAGCACCCTGAGTACTGAGCACCCAGCACCCTGAGTACTGAGCACCGAGCACCCCGAGTACTGAGCACCCAGCACCCTGAGCACTCAGCACCCAGCACACCGAGCACTGAGCACCCAGCACCCTGAGTACTGAGCTCCCAGCACCCCGAGCCCTGAGCACCCAGCACCCTGAGTACTGAGCACCCTGAGTACTGAGCACCGATCACCCTGAGCACTGAGCACCCAACACCCTGAGTACTGAGCACCCAACGTACTGAGCACCGAGCACACTGAGCACTGAGCACCCAGCACCCTGAGTACTGAGCACCGAGCACCCTGAGCACTGAGCACCCAGAACCCTGGGTACTGAGCACCGAGCACCCCGAGCACTGAGCACCCAGGGCCCCGAGGACTGAGCACCCAGCACCCCGAGCACTGAGCACCCAGCACCCGTAACACTGAGGACCCAGCACCCCGAGCAATGAGCACCCAGCACCCTGAGTACTGAGCACCCAGCACCCTGAGTACTGAGCACTGAGCACCCCGAGTACTGAGCACCCACCACCCCGAGCACTGAGCACCGAGCACACCGAGCACTGAGCACCCAGCACCCCTAGCACTGAGCACCCAGCACCCTGAGCACTGAGCACCCAGCACCCCGAGCACTGAGCACCCAGCAACCCGAGCACTGAGCACCCAGCAACCCGAGCACTGAGCACCCAGCACCCCGAGCACTGAGCACCCAGCACACCGAGCACTGAGCACCCAGCACCCTGAGTATTGAGCACCCAGCACCCTGAGTACTGAGCACCCAGCACCCCGAGCACTGAGCACCCAGCACCCCGAGCACTGAGCACCCAGCACACCGAGCACTGAGCACCGAGCACACCGAGCACTGAGCACCCAGCACACCGAGCACTGAGCACCCAGCACCCCGAGCACCGAGCACCATGAGTACTAAGAACCGAGCACCCTGAGCACTGAGCACCCAGCACCCTGAGCACTGAGCACCCAGCACCCTGAGTACTGAGCCCCTAGCACCCCGTGCACTGAGCACCCAGCACCCTGAGTACTGAGCACCCAGCACCCTGAGCACTGAGCACCCAGCACCCTGACGACTGAGTACCCAGCACCCCGAGCACTGAGCACCCAGCACCCTGAGCACTGAGCACCCTGAGTACTGAGCACTGAGCACCCTGAGTACTGAGCACCCAGCACCGTGAGTATTGAGCACCCAGCAACCTGAGCACTGAGCACCGAGCACCCTGAGCACTGAGCACCCAGCACCCTGAGCACTGAGCAGCCAGCACCCTGAGCACTGAGCACCCAGCACCCTGAGTACTGAGCACCCTGAGTACTGAGCACACAGCACCGTGAGCACTGAGCACCCAGCACCCCGAGCACTGAGCACCCAGCACCCTGAGCACTGAGCACCCTGAGTACTGAGCACTGAGCACCCTGAGTACTGAGCATTGAGCACCCTGAGTACTGAGCACCCAGCACCCTGAGTACTGAGAACCCAGCACCCTGAGCAATGAGCACCCTGAGTACTGAGCACCCAGCACACTGAGCACTGAGCACCGAGCACCCCGAGCACTGAGCACCCAGCACCCTGAGTACTGAGCACACAGCACCGTGAGCACTGAGCACCCAGCACCCCGAGCACTGAGCACCCAGCACCCTGAGCACTGAGCACCCTGAGTACTGAGCACTGAGCACCCTGAGTACTGAGCACCCAGCACCCTGAGTACTGAGAACCCAGCACCCTGAGCAATGAGCACCCTGAGTACTGAGCACCCAGCACCCTGAGTACTAAGCACCGAGCACCCTGAGTACTGAGCACCCAGTACCCTGAGCACTGAACACACAGCACCCTGAGTACTGAGCACCCCGAGCACTGAGCACCCAGCACCCTGAGCACTGAGGACCCAGCACCCTGAGTACTGAGCACCCAGCACCCTGAGCACTGAGCACCCAGCACCCTGAGTACTGAGCACCCAGCACCCTGCGCACTGAGCACCCAGCACCCTGAGAACTGAGCACTGAGCACCCAGCACCCCGAGAACTGAACACTCAGCACCCTGTGTACTGAGCACTGAGTACCCAGCACCCTGAGTACTGAGCACCCAGCATCCTGAGTACTGAGCACCCTGAGTACTGAGCACCCAGCACCCCCAGCACTGAGCACCCAGCACCCTGAGTACTGAGCACCGAGCACTCCGAGTACTGAGCACCCAGCACCCCGAGCACTGAGCACCCAGCACCCTGAGCACTGAGCACCCAGCACCCCAAGCACTGAGCACCCAGCACCCTGAGTACTGAGTACTGAGCACCCTGAGTACTGAGCACCCAGCATCCTGAGCACTGAGCACCCAGCACCCTGAGTACTGAGTACTGAGCACCCTGAGTACTGAGCACCCAGCATCCTGAGCACTGAGCACCCAGCACCCTGAGTACTGAGCACCGAGCACCCCGAGCACTGAGCACCCAGCACCCTGAGTACTGAGCACCCAGCAGCAAAAGTACTGAGCACCGAGCATCCTGAGCACTGAGCACCGAGCACCCCGAGCACTGAGCACCCAGCACCCTGAGTACTGAGCACCCAGCTAAAAGAGTACTGAGCAGCGAGCACCCTGAGCACTGAGCACCCAGCACCCTGAGTAATGAGCACAAAGCACCCCGAGTACTGAGCACCCAGCACCGTGAGTACTGAGCACCCAGCACCCTGAGTACTGAGCACCCAGCACCCTGAGCACTGAGCACAAAGCACGCTGAGTACTGAGCACCCTGAGTACTGAGCACCGAGGACCCTGAGCACTGAGAACCCAGCACCCTGAGCACTGAGCACCCAGCACCCCGAGAATGAGCACCCAGCACCCTGAGTACTGAGAACCGAGCACCCTGAGTACTGAGCACCCAGCACGCTGAGCACTGAGCACCCAGCACCCCGAGTACTGAGCACCCAGCACCCCGAGCACTGAGCACCCAGCACCACGAGAATGAGCACCCAGCACCATGAGAATGAGCACCCAGCACCCTGAGTACTGAGCACCCAGCACCCTGAGTAATGAGCACCCAGCACCCAGAGCACTGGGCACCCTGAATACTGAGCACCCAGCACCCTGAGTACTGTGCATTAAGCACCCAGAGCGCTGAGCACCCAGGACCCCGAGCACTGAGTACTGAGCACCCAGCACCCTGAGTACTGAGCACCGAGCTCCCCGAGCACTGAGCACCCTGAGTACTGAGCACCCAGCACCCTGAGTACTGAGCACCCAGCACCCTGAGCACTGAGCACCCAGCACCCTGAGTACTGAGCACCCAGCACCCCGAGCACTGATCACACAGCACCCTGAGTACTGAGTACCCAGCACCCTGAGTACTGAGCAACCTGAGCACTGAGCACCCAGCACCCTGAGTACTGAGCACCCTGAGGACTGAGCACCGAACACCCTGAGCACTGAGCACCCAGCACCCTGAGTACTGAGCACCCAGCACCCTGAGCACTGACCACCCAGCACCCTGAGTACTGAGCAGAGAGCACCCTGATCACTGAGCACCCAGCACCCTGAGTACTGAGCACCCAGCACCCTGAGTACTGAGCACCGAGCACCCCGAGTACTGAGCACCCAGCACCCTGAGCACTCAGCACCCAGCACCCCGAGCACTGAGCACCCAGCACCCTGAGTACTGAGCTCCCAGCACCCCGAGCCCTGAGCACCCAGCACCCTGAGTACTGAGCACCCTGTGTACTGAGCACCGATCACCCTGAGCACTGAGCACCCAACACCCTGAGTACTGAGCACCCAACGTACTGAGCACCGAGCACACTGAGCACTGAGCACCCAGCACCCTGAGTACTGAGCACTGAGCACCCTGAGCACTGAGCTCCCAGCACCCTGAGTACTGAGCACCGAGCACCCCGAGCACTGAGCACCCAGCGCCCCGAGCACTGAGCACCCAGCACCCCGAGCACTGAGCACCCAGCACCCGTAGCACTGAGGACCCAGCACCCCGAGCACTGAGCACCCAGCACCCCGAGTACTGAGCACCCAGCACCCCGAGCACTGAGCACCCAGCAACCCGAGCACTGAGCACCCAGCTCCCCGAGCACTGAGCACCCAGCACCCTGAGTACTGAGCACCCAGCACCCTGTGTATTCAGCACCCAGCACCCTGAGCACTGAGCAACCAGCACCCTGAGTACTGAGCACCCTGCACCCCAAGCACTGAGCACCCTGAGAACTGAGCACCCAGCAACCCAAGCACCGAGCACCCTGAGTACTGAGCACCCAGCACCCTGAGTACTGAGCACCCAGTGTACTGAGCACCGAGCACCAAGCACCCTGAGTACTGAGCACCCAGCACCCTGAGCACTGAGCACCCAGCACCCTGAGTACTGAGCACCGAGCACCCTGAGTACTGAGCACCCAGCACCCCGAGCACTGAGCACCCAGCACCCCGAGCACTGAGTACCCAGCACACCGAGCACTCAGCACCCAGCACCCCGAGCACTGAGCACCCAGCACACCGAGCACTGAGCACCCAGCACCCCGAGCACCGAGCACCATGAGTACTAAGAACCGAGCACCCTGAGCACTGAGCACCCAGCACCCTGAGCACTGAGCACCCAGCACCCTGAGAACTGAGCCCCCAGCATACCGAGCACTGAGCACCCAGCACCCTGAGTACTGAGCACCCAGCACCCTGAGCACTGAGCACCGAGCACCCTGAGCACTGAGCACCCAGCACCCTGAGCACTGAGCACCCTGAGTACTGAGCACTGGGCACCCTGAGTACTGAGCACCCAGCACCCTGAGTATTGAGCACCCAGCAACCTGAGCACTGAGCACCGAGCACCCTGAGCACTGAGCACCCAGCACCCTGAGCACTGAGCACCCAGCACCCTGAGCACTGAGCACCCAGCACCCTGAGTACTGAGCACCCTGAGTACTGAGCACACAGCACCGTGAGCACTGAGCACCCAGCACCCCGAGCATTGAGCACCCAGCACCCTGAGCACTGAGCACCCTGAGGACTGAGCACTGAGCACCCTGAGTACTGAGCACTGAGCACCCTGAGTACTGAGCACCCAGCACCCTGAGTACTGAGCACCCATCACCCTGAGCAATGAGCACCCTGAGTACTGAGCACCCAGCACCCTGAGCACTGAGCACCGAGCACCCCGAGCACTGAGCACCCAGCACCCGGAGTACTGAGCACCCAGCACCCTGAGTACTAAGCACCGAGCACCCTGAGTACTGAGCACCCAGTACCCTGAGCACTGAACACACAGCACCCTGAGTACTGAGCACCCCGATCACTGAGCACCCAGCACCCTGAGCACTGAGGACCCAGCACCCTGAGTACTGAGCACCCAGCACCCTGAGCACTGAGCACCCAGCACCCTGAGCACTGAGCACCCAGCACCCAGAGCACTGAGCACCCTGAGTACTGAGCACTGAGCACCCTGAGCACTGAGCACCGAGCACCCTGAGTGCTGAGCACTGAGCACCCCGACCACTGAGCACCCAGCACCCTGAGTACTGAGCACCCAGCACCCTGAGCACTGAGGATCGAGCACCCTGAGTACTAAGCACCCAGCACCCTGAGTACTGAGCACCCAGCACCCTGATCACTGAGCACCCAGCACGCTGAGTACTGAGCACTGAGCACCCTGAGTACTGAGCACCGAGCACCCTGAGCACTGAGCACCCAGCACGCTGAGTACTGAGCACTGAGCACCCTGAGTACTGAGCACCGAGCACCCCGAGCACTAAGCACCCAGCACCCTGAGGACTGAGCACCCAGCACCCTGAGTACTGAGCACCCAGCAACCTGAGTACTGAGCACACAGCACCCTGAGCACTGAGCACCCAGCACCCTGAGTACTGAGCACCCAGCACCCTGAGTACTGAGCACTGAGCACCCCGAGTACTGAGCAACCAGCACCCCGAGCACTGAGCACCCAGCACCCTGAGCACTGAGCACCCAGCACCCCAAGCACTGAGCACCCAGCACCCTGAGTACTGAGTACTGAGCACCCTGAGTACTGAGCACCCAGCACCGTGAGTACTGAGCACTCAGTACCCTGAGTACTGAGCACCCAGCACCCTGAGCACTGAGCACAAAGCACGCTGAGTACTGAGCACCCTGAGTACTGAGCACCGAGGACCCTGAGCACTGAGCACCCAGCACCCCGAGCACTGAGTACCCAGCACCCCGAGAATGAGCACCCAGCACCCTGAGTACTGATCACCCAGCACCCTGAGTACTGAGCACCCAGCACCCCGAGCACTGAGCACCCTGAATACTGAGCACCCAGCTCCCTGATTACTGTGCACGCTGAGTACTGATCACCGATCACCCTGAGCACTGAGCACCCAGCACCCTGAGTACTGAGCACCCAACGTACTGAGCACCGAGCACACCGAGCACTGAGCACCCAGCACCCTGAGTACTGAGCACCGAGCACCCTGAGCACTGAGCACACAGAACCCTGAGTACTGAGCACCGAGCACCCCGAGCACTGAGCACCCAGCACCCTGAGCACTGAGCACCCAGCACCCTGAGTACTGAGCACCGATCACCCTGAGCACTGAGCACCCAGCACCCTGAGTACTGAGCACCCAGCACCCCGAGCACTGAGCACCCAGCACACCGAGCACTGAGCAACCAGCACCCCGAGCACCGAGCACCATGAGTACTAAGAACCGAGCACCCTGAGCACTGAGCACCCAGCACCCTGAGCACTGAGCACCCAGCACCCTGAGTACTGAGCCCCCAGCACCCCGAGCACTGAGCACCCAGCACCCTGAGTACTGAGCACCCAGCACCCTGAGCACTGAGCACCGAGCACCCTGAGCACTGAGCACCCAGCACCCTGAGCACGAGCACCCTGAGTACTGAGCACTGGGCACCCTGAGTACTGAGCACCCAGCACCCTGAGTATTGAGCACCCAGCAACCTGAGCACTGAGCACCGAGCACCCTGAGCACTGAGTACGGAGCACCCTGAGCACTGAGCACCCAGCACCCTGAGCACTGAGCACCCAGCACCCTGAGTACTGAGCACCCTGAGTACTGAGCACACAGCACCGTGAGCACTGAGCACCCAGCACCCCGAGCACTGAGCACCCAGCACCCTGAGCACTGAGCACCCTGAGGACTGAGCACTAAGCACCCTGAGTACTGAGCACTGAGCACCCTGAGTACTGAGCACCCAGCACCCTGAGTACTGAGCACCCATCACCCTGAGCAATGAGCACCCTGAGTACTGAGCACCCAGCACCCTGAGCACTGAGCACCGAGCACCCCGAGCACTGAGCACCCAGCACCCGGAGTACTGAGCACCCAGCACCCTGAGTACTAAGCACCGAGCACCCTGAGTACTGAGCACCCAGTACCCTGAGCACTGAACACACAGCACCCTTAGTACTGAGCACCCCGAGCACTGAGCACCCAGCACCCTGAGCACTGAGGACCCAGCACCCTGAGTACTGAGCACCCAGCACCCTGAGCACTGAGCACCCAGCACCCTGAGCACTGAGCACCCAGCACCCAGAGCACTGAGCACCCTGAGTACTGAGCACTGAGCACCCTGAGCACTGAGCACCGAGCACCCTGAGTGCTGAGCACTGAGCACACCGACCACTGAGCACCCAGCACCCTGAGTACTGAGCACCCAGCACCCTGAGCACTGAGGACCGAGCACCCTGAGTACTAAGCACCCAGCACCCTGAGTACTGAGCACCCAGCACCCTGATCACTGAGCACCCAGCACGCTGAGTACTGAGCACTGAGCACCCTGAGTACTGAGCACCGAGCACCCTGAGCACTGAGCACCCAGCACGCTGAGTACTGAGCACTGAGCACCCTGAGTACTGAGCACCGAGCACCCCGAGCACTAAGCACCCAGCACCCTGAGGACTGAGCACCCAGCACCCTGAGTACTGAGCACCCAGCAACCTGAGTACTGAGCACACAGCACCCTGAGCACTGAGCACCCAGCACCCTGAGTACTGAGCACCCAGCACCCTGAGTACTGAGCACTGAGCACCCCAAGTACTGAGCAACCAGCACCCCGAGCACTGAGCACCCAGCACCCTGAGCACTGAGCACCCAGCACCCCAAGCACTGAGCACCCAGCACCCTGAGTACTGAGTACTGAGCACCCTGAGTACTGAGCACCCAGCACCGTGAGTACTGAGCACTCAGTACCCTGAGTACTGAGCACCCAGGACCCTGAGCACTGAGCACAAAGCACGCTGAGTACTGAGCATCCTGAGTACTGAGCACCGAGGACCCTGAGCACTGAGCACCCAGCACCCCGAGCACTGAGTACCCAGCACCCCGAGAATGAGCACCCAGCACCCTGAGTACTGATCACCCAGCACCCTGAGTACTGAGCACCCAGCACCCCGAGCACTGAGCACCCTGAATACTGAGCACCCAGCTCCCTGATTACTGTGCACGCTGAGTACTGATCACCGATCAACCTGAGCACTGAGCACCCAGCACCCTGAGTACTGAGCACCCAACGTACTGAGCACCGAGCACACCGAGCACTGAGCACCCAGCACCCTGAGTACTGAGCACCGAGCACCCTGAGCACTGAGCACACAGAACCCTGAGTACTGAGCACCGAGCACCCCGAGCACTGAGCACCCAGCACCCTGAGCACTGAGCACCCAGCACCCTGAGTACTGAGCACCGATCACCCTGAGCACTGAGCACCCAGCACCCTGAGTACTGAGCACCCAGCATCCTGAGCACTGAGCACCCAGCACCCTGAGTACTGAGCAGAGAGCACCCTGATAACTGAGCACCCAGCACCCTGAGTACTGAGCACCCAGCACCCTGAGTACTGAGCACCGAGCACCCTGAGTACTGAGCACCCAGCACCCTGAGCACTCAGCACCCAGCACCCCGAGCACTGAGCACCCAGCACCCTGAGTACTGAGCTCCCAGCACCCCGAGCCCTGAGCACCCAGCACCCTGAGTACTGAGCACCCTGAGTACTGAGCACCGATCACCCTGAGCACTGAGCACCCAACACCCTGAGTACTGAGCACCCAACGTACTGAGCACCGAGCACACTGAGCACTGAGCACCCAGCACCCTGAGTACTGAGCACCGAGCACCCTGAGCACTGAGCACCCAGAACCCTGAGTACTGAGCACCGAGCACCCCGAGCACTGAGCACCCAGGGCCCCGAGCACTGAGCACCCAGCACCCCGAGCACTGAGCACCCAGCACCCGTAACACTGAGGACCCAGCACCCCGAGCAATGAGCACCCAGCACCCTGAGTACTGAGCACCCAGCACCCTGAGTACTGAGCACTGAGCACCCCGAGTACTGAGCACCCACCACCCCGAGCACTGAGCACCGAGCACACCGAGCACTGAGCACCCAGCACCCCGAGCACTGAGCACCCAGCACCCTGAGCACTGAGCACCCAGCACCCCGAGCACTGAGCACCCAGCAACCCGTGCACTGAGCACCCAGCAACCCGAGCACTGAGCACCCAGCACACCGAGCACTGAGCACCCAGCACCCTGAGTACTGAGCACCCAGCACCCTGAGTACTGAGCACCCAGCACCCTGAGCACTGAGCACCCAGCACCCTGAGTACTGAGCACCGAGCACCCTGAGTACTGAGCACCCAGCACCCCGAGCACTGAGCACCCAGCACGCTGAGCACTGAGCACCCAGCACCCCGAGTACTGAGAACCGAGCACCGTGAGTACTGAGCACCCAGCACGCTGAGCACTGAGCACCCTGAGTACTGAGCACCGAGGACCCTGAGCACTGAGCACCCAGCACCCTGAGTACTGAGCACCGAGCACCCTGAGTACTGAGCACCCAGCACCCCGAGCACTGAGCACCCAGCACCCTGAGTACTGAGCACCCAGCACCCCGAGCACTGAGCACACAGCACCCTGAGTACTGAGTACCCAGCACCCTGAGTACTGAGCAACCTGAGCACTGAGCACCCAGCACCCTGAGTACTGAGCACCCTGAGGACTGAGCACCGAACACCCTGAGCACTGAGCACCCAGCACCCTGAGTACTGAGCACCCAGCACCCTGAGCACTGACCACCCAGCACCCTGAGTACTGAGCAGAGAGCACCCTGATCACTGAGCACACAGCACCCTGAGTACTGAGCACCCAGCACCCTGAGTACTGAGCACCGAGCACCCCGAGTACTGAGCACCCAGCACCCTGAGCACTCAGCACCCAGCACCCCGAGCACTGATCACCCAGCACCCTGAGTACTGAGCTCCCAGCACCCCGAGCCCTGAGCACCCAGCACCCTGAGTACTGAGCACCCTGTGTACTGAGCACCGATCACCCTGAGCACTGAGCACCCAACACCCTGAGTACTGAGCACCCAACGTACTGAGCACCGAGCACACTGAGCACTGAGCACCCAGCACCCTGAGTACTGAGCACTGAGCACCCTGAGCACTGAGCTCCCAGCACCCTGAGTACTGAGCACCGAGCACCCCGAGCACTGAGCACCCAGCGCCCCGAGCACTGAGCACTCAGCACCCCGAGCACTGAGCACCCAGCACCCGTAGCACTGAGGACCCAGCACCCCGAGCACTGAGCACCCAGCACCCCGAGCACTGAGCACCCAGCACCCCGAGCACTGAGCACCCAGCAACCCGAGCACTGAGCACCCAGCTCCCCGAGCACTGAGCACCCAGCACCCTGAGTACTGAGCACCCAGCACCCTGTGTACTCAGCACCCAGCACCCTGAGCACTGAGCAACCAGCACCCTGAGTACTGAGCACCCTGCACCCCAAGCACTGAGCACCCTGAGAACTGAGCACCCAGCAACCCAAGCACCGAGCACCCTGAGTACTGAGCACCCAGCACCCTGAGTACTGAGGACCCAGTGTACTGAGCACCGAGCACCCAGCACCCTGAGTACTGAGCACCCAGCACCCTGAGCACTGAGCACCCAGCACCCTGAGTACTGAGCACCGAGCACCCTGAGTACTGAGCACCCAGCACCCCGAGCACTGAGCACCCAGCACACTGAGCACTGAGTACCCAGCACACCGAGCACTCAGCACCCAGCACCCCGAGCACTGAGCACCCAGCACACCGAGCACTGAGCACCCAGCACCCCGAGCACCGAGCACCATGAGTACTAAGACCCGAGCACCCTGAGCACTGAGCACCCAGCACCCTGAGCACTGAGCACCCAGCACCCTGAGTACTGAGCCCCCAGCACCCCGAGCACTGAGCACCCAGCACCCTGAGTACTGAGCACACAGCACCCTGAGCACTGAGCACCGAGCACCCTGAGCACTGAGCACCCAGCACCCTGAGCACTGAGCACCCTGAGTACTGAGCACTGGGCACCCTGAGTACTGAGCACCCAGCACCCTGAGTATTGAGCACCCAGCAACCTGAGCACTGAGCACCGAGCACCCTGAGCACTGAGACCCAGCACCCTGAGCACTGAGCACCCAGCACCCTGAGCACTGAGCACCCAGCACCCTGAGTACTGAGCACCCTGAGTACTGAGCACACAGCACCGTGAGCACTGAGCACCCAGCACCCCGAGCACTGAGCACCCAGCACCCTGAGCACTGAGCACCCTGAGGACTGAGCACTGAGCACCCTGAGTACTGAGCACTGAGCACCCTGAGTACTGAGCACCCAGCACCCTGAGTACTGAGCACCCATCACCCTGAGCAATGAGCACCCTGAGTACTGAGCACCCAGCACCCTGAGCACTGAGCACCGAGCACCCCGAGCACTGAGCACCCAGCACTCGGAGTACTGAGCACCCAGCACCCTGAGTACTAAGCACCGAGCACCCTGAGTACTGAGCACCCAGTACCCTGAGCACTGAACACACAGCACCCTGAGTACTGAGCACCCCGAGCACTGAGCACCCAGCACCCTGAGCACTGAGGACCCAGCACCCTGAGTACTGAGCACCCAGCACCCTGAGCACTGAGCACCCAGCACCCTGAGCACTGAGCACCCAGCACCCAGAGCACTGAGCACCCTGAGTACTGAGCACTGAGCACCCTGAGCACTGAGCACCGAGCACCCTGAGTGCTGAGCACTGAGCACCCCGACCACTGAGCACCCAGCACCCTGAGTACTGAGCACCCAGCACCCTGAGCACTGAGGACCGAGCACCCTGAGTACTAAGCACCCAGCACCCTGAGTACTGAGCACCCAGCACCCTGATCACTGAGCACCCAGCACGCTGAGTACTGAGCACTGAGCACCCTGAGTACTGAGCACCGAGCACCCTGAGCACTGAGCACCCAGCACGCTGAGTACTGAGCACTGAGCACCCTGAGTACTGAGCACCGAGCACCCCGAGCACTAAGCACCCAGCACCCTGAGGACTGAGCACCCAGCACCCTGAGTACTGAGCACCCAGCAACCTGAGTACTGAGCACACAGCACCCTGAGCACTGAGCACCCAGCACCCTGAGTACTGAGCACCCAGCACCCTGAGTACTGAGCACTGAGCACCCCGAGTACTGAGCAACCAGCTCCCCGAGCACTGAGCACCCAGCACCCTGAGCACTGAGCACCCAGCACCCCAAGCACTGAGCACCCAGCACCCTGAGTACTGAGTACTGAGCACCCTGAGTACTGAGCACCCAGTACCGTGAGTACTGAGCACTCAGTACCCTGAGTACTGAGCACCCAGCACCCTGAGCACTGAGCACAAAGCACGCTGAGTACTGAGCACCCTGAGTACTGAGCACCGAGGACCCTGAGCACTGAGCACCCAGCACCCCGAGCACTGAGTACCCAGCACCCCGAGAATGAGCACCGATCACCCTGAGCACTGAGCACCCAGCACCCTGAGCACTGAGCAACCAGCACCCTGAGTACTGAGCACCCAGCATCCCAAGCACTGAGCACCCTGAGTACTGAGCACCCAGCACCCCAAGCACTGAGCACCCTGAGTACTGAGCACCCAGTACCCTGATTAATGAGCACCCAGCACCCCGAGCACTGAGCACCCAGCACCCTGAGTACTGAGCACCCAGCACCCTGAGTACTGAGCACCCAGCACCCTGAGTACTGAGCACCCAGCACCCTGAGTTCTGAGCACCCAGCACCCTGAGTACTGAGCACCCTGAGTACAGAGCACCCAGCACCCCGAGCACTGAGCACCCAGCACCCTGAGTACTGAGCACCCTGAGTGCTGAGCACCCAGCACCCTGAGTACTGAGCACCCAGCACCCTGAGCACTGAGCACCCAGCACCCTGAGTACTGAGCACCCAGCACCCTGAGTACTTAGCACCCAGCACCTGAGCACTGAGCACCCAGCACCCTGAGTACTGAGCACCGAGCACCCTGAGTACTGAGCACCCAGCACCCTGAGTACTGAGCACCCAGCACCCTGAGTACTGAGCACCGAGCACCCCGAGTACTGAGCACCCAGCACCCTGAGCACTGAGCACCCAGCACCCCAAGCACTGAGGACCCAGCACCCTGAGTACTGAGCACTGAGCACCCCGAGCACTGAGCACCAAGCACCCTGAGCACTGAGCACCCAGCACCCTGAACACTGAGCACCCAGCACCCTGAGTACTGAGCACTCAGCACCCTGAGCACTGAGCACCCACCACCCTGAGTACTGAGCACCCAGCACCCTGAGTACTGAGCACCCAGCACCCTGAGTACTGAGCACCCAGCACACTGAGTACTGAGCACCCAGCACCCTGAGTACTGAGCACCAAGCACCCTGAGTACTGAGCACCCAGCACACTGAGTACTGAGCACCCAGCACCCTGAGTACTGAGCACCCAGCACCCTGAGCACTGAGCACAAAGCACGCTGAGTACTGAGCACCCTGAGTACTGAGAAACGAGCACCCTGAGTACTGAGCACCCAGCACGCTGAGCACTGAGCACCCAGCACCCTGAGTACTGAGAAACGAGCACCCTGAGTACTGAGCACCCAGCACGCTGAGCACTGAGCACCCAGCACCCCGAGTACTGAGCACCCAGCACCCCGAGCACTGAGCACCCAGCACCACGAGAATGAGCACACAGCACCCTGAGTACTGAGCACCCAGCATCCTGAGAAATGAGCACCCAGCACCCCGAGCACTGAGCACCCTGAATACTGAGTACCCAGCACCCTGAGTACTGTGCACTAAGCACCCAGAGCGCTGAGCACCCAGGACCCCGAGCACTGAGTACTGAGCACCCAGCACCCTGAGTACTGAGCACCGAGCTCCCCGAGCACTGAGCACCCTGAGTACTGAGCACCCAGCACCCTGAGTACTGAGCACCCAGCACCCTGAGCACTGAGCACCCAGCACCCTGAGTACTGAGCACCCAGCACCCCGAGCACTGAGCACACAGCACCCTGAGTACTGAGTACCCAGCACCCTGAGTACTGAGCAACCTGAGCACTGAGCACCCAGCACCCTGAGTACTGAGCACCCTGAGGACTGAGCATCGATCACCCTGAGCACTGAGCACCCAGCACCCTGAGTACTGAGCACCCAGCACCCTGAGCACTGAGCACCCAGCACCCTGAGTACTGAGCAGAGAGCACCCTGATAACT